>NC_069120.1:38156244-38393744 GCF_025612915.1 Magallana angulata | reverse complement strand
ATTCAATATTGCTTTAAGTCATACACAATTTACAATTGTGATCTTTACATATATTGAAGAGATGACTAATTGACTATATGGATATTTAAAAGAACAGTACTACAGTATACATCAAAAAGCAATATTGAAAGAAATCTTGTTTTATGAGTGTAAATATATGAATTGGATTTGCCAAATACCCAAGCTCAAACTGGAAAACAAAAACCAAAACTTGAAAATCACAAATTCCATATCTCAAGGCTCTTGGGTTTTTTTTTTTTACTTCACATTAATGATTTTTTTCTTCTTTTATCTCTAATGTTTCAATCACAATGGTAAATACATCTATATTTAGATAAAAAAAAATGTAGTTTATAGGAAATCAGGAAACAAGCCTTCAAATCAGGAATACATGATGAACATAAAAAATAACGTAACATAGGAGAGAATGAGGACATCTTAAATGTTACATCTTGAGATAAAAACTTCCTGAAAGAACTCTAAAGTGTCTTAGCAAATATTACAAGTGTCAACACATATAATTTTCTAAGGACTTCCCCTGTTGGACAGATTTCCTATCATAATCTAGATTCTTCATTCTCTCCTCTTTTTTATTTGATTAAAAACTAAAAAAAATTCTTGTTAATATAAAACAACTAAAAAGAAATACATTTCCCAAACACCACACACTGATATAAATGTATAAATACTGTGAGACAGGGAAACCATACACTACTCCGATAAGCCAGATTTTGACCTTCCCCCCCTTTCCAAGAATCCCCATGCCAGTAAACATGAGCCCCAGTTTCTTATAGGTCAAACCTCGTTACTTATAGGTCAAACATCCTAACAAGCTCTGGGAGAAGTGTATGGTCTCAATAGGACTCGGAGGTCCAATGTATCTGAATAATTAATACTGGTATTAGCTAATTTGTTTTTGAGATGATTTTGGGATGGAAGGAGTGTGTTTATTAACATGCAGTAAGTGATGAACCTTGTTGATCCCCGCCAGCATCTCTTCATAAGGGTATGCACGTGGAAGTCCCTAAAATAAAAGTCACATAAATGTATATGTAAAACAGAGGGGGGACAGAGAGAAAAAAAAATAACACCCTTACCCACTTACCACACAATGAAGTTCTTGAGAAACTTCAAAGATGCTACAGAGAGAAGGGCCTTTTATTATGGGGGAGAATGCATAATGGGAATTTTGAGAATTACTTAAAAATAAAATAAGAGTGACACATAGAGACTTTTTATCAAGGAGAGAGTTTTTTAAATGGTTCTCTGTGTCTGAATCTGTCTCTCCTCATCAGGCCTCTCTATGTGGCTGTGTTTGGGCTACGTTTCATGTGAAGTGACTCACTACAAACATCACACACTGCCAGCCACCAAAACGCCTGCTATCTTCTTGGCATAGATTCTTCCTATCAGGAATCTCTCTTCCTCTCCCTCTCTCCCAGTGAGAAACAAACACTGCATAGTTTATACATTACTTTACAGGGATCATTCCTTTTTATATCCAAAGCCAACATTTCAGGAATGTAATAGCTTCCAATTAATTACAGTTACTAAACTAAAGATACTTTTTATCACACAACAGTTAAATAAATTACTGGACATCTTTTGATGTTTTTCAGTGACTGTTTCAACTCTTTCATTCACAAGCATTAACAGACTGAGTATAGCGAGAATGCAGTCAACCGTTGCAGAGATATCATGAAGATGAAATATATAGGGGGATGATGGCACAATGCTGGATGATTCTTAGGCTATTACATCAATATAATTAGACTTTAGATCTGTGATAGTGTCAGACATTGCCCAAGTAAATCCACACTGTATAACAAAAAAGCAATCAATATTCTGCTTCCTAGCCTTTGATTTTCAACATTCAGTTACAAATTGAGCATTCTACTACACACAAAAAAATATGACCAATGAGAATATGAGAAGAGTATACACTTTATAACTTAATTAATTTCAAAGAATGTGAACAAAATTAATAACCAAACAGAAAATCAATACCAGACTTTCTACAACAGGAGTGAAGAAACTACCACAGATGTACACCACATCACATGCTAAAGGACTATTTTGAGCAGAGTGAATGCCTGAAACCTAAAACATCCCATGGAAATTCTGTTAATGAATTTCATCATGAACCCGCACAGAATACAAATACACATGTATATTCAACTTAACTGGTCACCAGGCAAAACTCATTCCAGCTCATGCCTAGAAAATAAAAGAGTTGAAACGAACACTGTGGTTTCCCGGTCTTACCGTCTGCTGTTCCACACCACCATTGGCGGCGACTGTGGTGGTGGGGTAGGTGGCAGAGTCTGCTTTGAATGTGGCTGCCTGTTCAGCTGAGGCCGCCACTGAGACGGGCTGACTAGTGACCACCACTTGCTGGGGGTGGCCGTATTCATCTATCCCTGTCTGTGCCGCATACGGGTATGCAGATGTCATTTGATTCTGCACCATGTGCTGCAAGAAAAAAAGAATAAATAAGATAACCGTTTTTGTATAGGTAAAAGCACTCACCAACATGTTAACATAAGCAATAAACATAGAACTGAAATACCATGTCAGGGTCCGCCATTAATGACAAAATACTGTACACCACACACCAAACAAAAGCTCATGCCTTCCTCAACGAAGTCACAAGTACTCACTTCCTTCCTACTTGATTTGATCCTTTTCCAAGCATGAACAACCAGTCCTGCACTTATAACATTGATGTTGATGTGTATTTGTATGTGTATGTGTGTGTGGAGCCTTAATTCAGCTACCACACCAGATTTAGACCGACTCTGAAAATTATGATGTCAATTTGCGACAGGAAATTGAGTCTGGGTGCAAGTTAAACCCCTCACATTGTTTTATGTCCAACTGTCAGTCCAAATTCTGTTTTAATCGCTCTGTGACAGTTTCGGTTTTGGTGTTTAACAAGTACGATGACAGATGTCAAAGTCTAGACCAAATGAATTATCGGATTCTCGTTTGGATAAAAAAAGGGGGAAGCCAATGCCCATACCTATTTTCAGTATTTTGTTACTAAATACTAATACTGGAATTTCTATAAATTTACAAGTCAGATAATATCCCTTGAAAATTTGATAACCATGCAAACCAAATGATTTTCAGACAATTTCAGGCTAATTGCAACACTATATTACTGTACTAAAAATCAATGTTTCATTAGACTGCTTTTACAAAAAGTATAGCCCTAAGGCTCAGAAGTAGTTTCCTATAAACATCACATATGTTGTAAAATCAACAACTGATGCAAAATGCTGGAACCATGCCGAAAGGAAATACAGGCCACAGAAATAAAAGCAAATAACAAATCCCAGTGAAAAAAACATATGGCTGTTCCACTCAGAAACACTATTAAACCAAAATTTAAAAATAAATAAACCAAGACGACTACAAATCTCCAACCTTTTTGTCCAAAGAATTGAGAATTGGCAATTTTCCCCTTATCTCTGCCATATTACGATGTAACAGTACAGGCACCATGGTAAGGAATGATCAATTTTAGGCCTTGCAGAGAGCCTCATGGGTAACAATTGAATTAGCATTCTTTCTCTTTCAGAATAACACCCTCTGTAGCAAAATCTGCCACACAGTTTCTGAACAGTTAGGGCAATAGACAAAGAGATCCCCACATGACTAATCAGTATGCTCTAACGCTGCACTTGTAAATTTATTGTGTTTGGCCAGCATATGCATGGTTAAACCAGTGTGGAAAATTAAAACAAAAAAAATTTATTACATCATTAAATCAGACTTTTAAAAAAATGATTTTTTTTTAGTTACCTGAAAAGCCACTGGAGCTCGAATCATGGCAGATCCTAGCACCATCTTGTTTGTGTACAATATCTCTCTCTCTCTCTCACCAGAAAATCTCAACAATACACAAGCACAAAGCACATCTATACAACAACAGCTGCAACCCACTCAGTATTCACAAAAGAAGTCACAAACTGATGATGAAAATGCCAGCAGGAGCATTAATGAGAGGATTCCTCTTGTTGAAGACTACTGCCTGAGAGTGTGACTCGATGGTAAATGATGTCAATTATTGACCAGCTGAAGATGGACCACTGTCAATGTACTGTGAGAGGGTGTATGTGTATATATATGTGGCTGTGTGTATAACAGGCAGACATGATATAACCAGATGTGACACCTACTTCCTCTGAACCCTCACTGTTTAATCCCTTCTAGTCAATAAACAAGGCTGTATGCCTAAGGGTGGGGGGAGCCATCCCACTGGGATACAAGCCTTTGTGTGCATATACACTCACACATGTGGGGTAATAAACATGGAAAGGAGGGGTATTTAGAGAATTGCAGTGTCAAACTGTGGGCTATTATAAACAAGTACTTGATTATTTCCTCAATATCCTCATTCACAAAATCAACTGAATTATTTAAGATACACAGAGGTAAATAATTCAAATTCTAATAGGTAGACTATATACTCATTTCATATATCAAATTACTGCTGGAGAAAATCTAATCAATTCCTATTCAATTTACATTTTCCCCTGAGAAAATGCTTTCTATTAGCAAGTCAATTTATAATGCCTGTATGAATTTACGTGGAACAAAGAAGAGATCTTGTTTGAAACATCTAAAAATAGATTAAGAAGGAAGGAGGGTGTATTAATCTCACTTCCTCTTGGACAGTAAAAGTAAACAGATAGCTAACATAACACAGGTTTTTCCCCCAGTCTTAACATTTCTAATTCCCTGTGTGTGAAAATTCCAATAGATTTCCATGACAACCGGTTTATCAGCTCTGAATGGTAAATTCCTCATCGAGACTTGCACATTACTCAAGGAAGACATTTTCTTCCCTTATCTCATGCCAAAACGTGATGATACACATCTAAACCATTTTTCTTACTAATTATCATTATAGGCAAATGAAAATGAGGTATTATTAATTTTCAAAAGCTATATAAAATTCAAACATCTACAAAACCAGCCTGGCCATAACAGATATAAATTTACCATGTTCAAGAATTGTAAATCCTGCACAGAATTGGCAGAGGCTCCCATAGAATGCACTGGCAACCACATTTTGATCGTGTACTTGTAACTGTACAAAATGATACTCCCAGTTGAGCGTTATCTACATTATACGGGCATTAGATCCAATTTGTATAAACCATGAAAGGTTAAATATAATACTCTCATTTCATGCACAAATTAGAGTTATAATACAGATAAATTGATTTTCTAATTAACTGTAGCCTAAAAGTATGTATACCTACAGTGACAAACTTGCTAAACATAAAAACTTACCCATCAAGGGCACAGCTGGCCCACATAACATTTCATGATTAATTTTTACACTAAATTTCTCCTTGTTCCACCATTATATAACAAACACAAATGACAAAGTTTACAAATATTCCCCAAAACCACAGAAACCCACATAAATATACAGAAAATGTTATTACCAAAGCTTTGGTCAAAGGTGCTCCTGGCCACATCATGGGATTCATGTTTAAATAAATCTCTTAAAACTTTTTCTCTTGGAAATCACACCATCCAAAATGGCGGTGTGTTATCAAAAACTGATGTAAAGGGAACAAATGTGCCAGCATCTGGTGTAAATTAAGCCCCATCTTGTCTATGGGGGTCATATGGTATCTACCAACATCCATTGGTTAACAGCATGTTCCAAACTTGGATTTGGAGCCGTCTGAGATAAGGGGTAACAGGGAGGCTGTGTGAACAATTTTCAGTGCAAAAAAAAAAAATCCTCACATAAAAAGTAAACAAACTTTATGCCAACTCCTTTTTTTTAAATTCTTAAATAAAAATCTTTAAAAAAAAAGACAAGTGATTAATGATATGTTCAAAATGATAACATTCCACCATGACATATATCTGTGATTTTAACTGCTAGAGTAATTAAACCTGAAATTTTGAGAGCTGTATCAGGAGTTGGACATTTAAAACATACCCAAACTTCTTCATTGATGGATTCCCAGTCATTTATGATAGAGGCAAAAACCTTTTGTCCTGATTCAAAAACAGGATACATTTTCTTAGTGACTTTACCAATTTACCAAAATATGAAATAGCAGACGGCATTATTGTCAAAGATGAAACTTACAACATGCCAATCAAAGATTCAGCTGCAGTAATCAACAAATGCTATGTACACTATGTACATGTAAATTGCATGTAAACTGCTTATGCTGCAGAGTAAGGGAAATAACTCAGATTTCACAATTTCATCTTTTATCTAGTTTCCATAGTGATACAGCAAAACATGGCATCTAAAAAGTCTGACAACAAAACTTTAAGCATTACATATACTACAACAAATTTTTTACAGCATATAGAGTTTCAAGGTATATTACTCTTTCAAACATCTGGGAGATCAAAAGCTTTGATAGATTGAAGTCTGATATATACCCTGAATCGCAGGGGCCATCTTTGAGTCAATGCTTGCAATTATAAGCACATTTCACGGATCAACAGAAGAGCAAGGCAGATTGGAGATTTACCTTTAAAGCTGACAGCACATTGTGCATGTCAGACATAACTGTGTTGGTAGTGGGGTACTATCCTCGAACCAGGTATTTAAAGGTACCCCGACACCTTTAATCTTCAGGGTACAAGACAAGAGAGTAGATGAAGGCATTAAAAATATACAAGTCAAAAGTAAACAAACAAGGGCTGGAGTCAACCCTCCTTTCAATCACTTTCCTTTGGACCAGCAATAAAAATTTTTACAACATAGATAACACTTCCCATTTCTAAAACTTTATGAAATTTGGCCATCAAAGGAATATTTATAACGGCCCCTTTCGGTGTTAATCAGGAGTATGGTAGTTTTAATCTTTTCAAACTGTTACCAGCACCTGACCTAAGGGAAAGGCTTGTCACCTGCTAGATATCTCTTTAATGTACAACATGCTGGAAGACAGGGGATAACTTACAAACTTACATGGCTCTTAATAGACGTACACCCTCTGGGGATTTTTATCTATCATTCATTAACCTTGCTAGCTGTTTAGATGTTAGGTCAAAAGTGTTTCTGTACAGAAACATGCTCAAAGGGAGACAAATGCAGTGATCAACACAAAAGGAAAAATAGAAAAATCAATAGATTTCATTTCCGTGATTTATAACCAGCTCCCATCTATTGATTTTGCAGTAAATTACACGTAAAAAATGGCCCTGAAAATGAATCTAACATAGCATAACGTAACGAGAGGAGGCTATAGATGATGTAAACAAGACCTAAATGTCGATTGAAACAGCTTATTATAAAAAAAAATTTGCATTTATACTCACAGGTGCAATGAGTTGTGTTGTCAATAACATTCCACCGCTAGGAGGAAGATATTATAATGAGATACATCTAGTACATCTGTTCATAGCCCAACACAAAAGTCACTAATTGATTGGATTCACACACTTGCAAACACACACACACACACTCAGGTGAGAAAAATCCAGGTAAGAGCCAAGGGTAATCACATTTGTCTTTCTCGTGAAAAACAGAAATCAACAACGGGCCGTAAACAAAGCAAGCCGAGTTAGACGTCCCCTCATGGAGACAGTTTCACCATCATGAGAATTAATCTAGGCGCACAACATGTGCTAGGCCCCTTCTTATCATAGCTCCTCCGTAATGGTCATTTAAAACTCCTCCTATATAATCACTTGGTCATATAGATAAAAGTTGACATTGTGACGAGGCATAACTAAGGAGAGAGAATTTTTCTTCCGAGAGCAAGCACAGTCCAAGGGAGTAGAAAAACCTGCCTAGTTTAACCTGGAGTGTCTAGATGGTAATGAGACACGGGTCAAGAGCTATCACAATTCCCTCGAATACCTGGAGCACAGCTAGGCTTTGTGACGCTGTATTGTTAAACAATGACAGAGAACATGGCCATCTCTCTCGTTGCCTGTCTATTACGCACTCTAACGCTTTAATTTTAAATTGATTGCCTGGACTTTCTCGGAGCACATTTGATATTGGGCTTTGGGTTTTTAACCTGGGACAAAACTGACAGCTGGGATCAACTTTCATAATGTTAAACTAACAATCACATCATGTCTTGCAGAGGAAAAAGGAAAAAGTCTTGTAAATGATTAGACCTGAAGATTAGATCAATTTTCAAATCAGAGCTTCAGGTTTTGAGTTTAAATCTTTCTTAACTTTTGCAATTTCTGGCCTTTAACACCCTAAGCTGTTAATGGCATTATATTTGAAAAGATAACCATGATTTATTGGTGTTGTTCCCCAGCAGGAATGTTAAATTTCACAAATGAACAACTTACCATTTTCCCTCTGTTTTTTTTCTTCCCAAGAGATCACGGAAATCCTGTATCTAATTCTGATATTCACTGCAACACCAGCTATAAACTCCAACACAAATATATACACACACAGCATCAAAAAATAAACCTTTGGACTCGAACACAGAGCATGTCAATGTTTGTAGCAAATGCTCTATCCTTGCATGGTCACTTCAGAGCATTTGTGGCTAAATAATGAATTAGCAGAACTTAGACGAATCTGACAAACTGTTGTGACAGCACATTATTTTTGTGGCCATCTCAAAGTCATGAAATTTATCCCTAAGCAAGAGTTAAATGAATTATGGGAGTACCAAACCAGCTAGTAGCCAGGTAGTTACTGAGCCCCAGGCCCCACATCTATCAACAGGGTGGTGTGTGATGTGGCGTTACGTGGCCCCTGGACTGCTCTATCCTGCTCATTATAACATTACTCCTCAGGTTTAGCTCAGCAAAACAAGGTGACTAATGAATACCTGATCCAATTTAATTTGTTATTAATAAAATTCTAATTAAGATCTCACAGGATTCGCAATTTTTCCCTTTTTAATCATCTTCCCCTATCATGGATTTGCTTGAAATATCAGTACTATTCAAGATTTTTCCATCATCATCATAAGAAGAAGATTATTTTTCAACATTTGCTTGATCTTTTCTGCAGAAGAATGTAGAATCCTTATTACAAACAGGTATCATTAATTAATATAGGATAAAAATTATATATCCTGTTAAGAAAGAATGATGAAAGCATATGATTTACAAACTTGAATACAAAAATTGCAATGTTTCAAAAGGATAACAATTTGGAGTGAGAGAGAGAGAGAGAGAGAGAGAGAGAGAGAGAGAGAGAGAGCGCACTTTGCAGTCACTTCTCAGAACTTACAAGGACATGAATTTACCTCATTTCATTGTTTCATATAATTAAAGATTATGTATGCAGTAGTTGTCTGGACATATTTTTTGTAAGTAATACAAGATATTTCCAATGAAACATAATCCACACATTAAGAATAAACGGTCTAGATAATCTATTGATACACATGCATGCACATTGTCGTTCCTAGTTCAAACGCTCATTAAATACTGGGATATTTAACTGAATAATGATAATGATAAATGATAGATTAGATTATTTCATCTGCACAATTGTGAATCAAAATTTGCAAATTTAAGATAACTATTTCAAAAACTTTTTTGGCTATACTGGGGTGATTGACAGGGATATTTTGTTAATTTTGAAGCCATCTCATTTTATTCAATGCCTTACTTCCATCGACTGGTTTTCTTTCAAAGAAATCCAGTTTTATCTCTTTGAATAACATACAATATGTTGTGAACAGATTGTGACCTATATAATATGTGTCTTTAGGGTCAAGATGTTCAGCTTGGTTACCTACAAAAATTACTATGACCTATGCAGTTTCCAATTCTATTCACTGCCCAAGGGAAAATCCAACCTTGACTCGAAAAATATGTAACATTTGAAACACTTGAATACACTTCACACCCTTATAGCATGACTCAATGTAGAAAAATACTTTCATTGTTGGGGCTATGACTTTTTATGCACTTATTTAATTTAATATATGAAAACAAAAACCTGTTTGTTTTTATCAAGTTTCGATCAGTCAAGATATTCCGAGCTAGCAAGAAATGACATGAACAAATTTGCATACAAAGCTATGAAATTGAATCGCAAGGCAGGAGAACAAAGCCCCAGGTTGTATGATTTATCGTTTCCAACTTAATTAATCTACCCGGAGCTTGGCAGAGTTTAGATCAGGTACCCTGGCATGGCCCGTTTTTTCCCCAAATGTGTCCATACCCCTCACATTACTCATTATCAATGCCGAGATCTAACAAAAGCCCAGGCACCAGTAAAAATAACATAGGAATAGAGTCATCCATCCGTGAGCAATATAGCACTGTTTGATCCTTGTAATTGTTACAAATAAAGTGCACACGAACAATTCACGATTTATGAAATGGAGACTGTAAGAGGTTTGAGGGGTGTTTGCATTTGATCAATTAAAAACAATATTCAATTCAGCTGATTCCAAAATGCCCCGGTTTTTAAATGGACCCAGCCCTAAGTTAATGCCCAGCTCCTCAAATTTCAGCTTTGTTAAAGGTATGTGTAACTGATACACAAGTGAAAACATTTCTCATAGTGTCATTTAGTGTCTTATTTTTTCTCTTCCTATTTTGCTTTATCTTAAAACTCCTAGAATATTGCGAGAGAGAGAGAGAGAGAGAGAGAGAGAGAGAGAGAGAGAGAGAGAGAGAGAGAGAGAGAGAGAGAGAGAGAGAGAGAGAGAGGGAGGGGGAGATATGGTTAAATTACATTGTATAAACCAATATTAAACACATGAACAGTTCGAAAAACACCAATGTGCAACATAATAATCAATAGCCATTAATTATCTTCAGGAAGTAATGGTGCTCGGAGATAAAAGCGATCTAATCTAGTAATGATGTCATCGCATTTGATGAAAGAGAAATTTGACAGCAGTTTCTTCTAATTCTTCCTAAAGATGCTGAGCCTGTCAGGCCTACAAGAGTCTTTGTTAGAACCTCTATCGGACCCTCTATCCGGACCCTCTATCCGTTATATTCAGTAAGCTCTATTTTCAGCAGCCTTCCTTCCTTTGAAATCAGTGATCTGAAGTGTTTAGTGATGCCTTGTAACAAAAGCATGTCAGATGACATACGAGTGTTAGTTAGTCAGACTTTGCACTAGTGACTTACTTGGAACAATCAATTACAATGACTGGCTTTTCTCCTTCAAACAAAAGGGCATTTGTGCAAAAAATTTAAACTTGCCAATGGAAAGCTTTTAACAAAGAGTCAATTTTATGAAAAGAGAATTTAGCATCTATAATGCTGCATCAAATGTTTTTTAAACTTTGAAAGTATATACAATGACACATTATCTATTACCACAAACAAAATATTGTCACATGGAGTTATAATCGCTAATCTGATTATTGGAAAATTTTCTTAATTTTAGGGAAAGCTGCACAATAATAATGGTGACTTTGGGGCATACTCTAAAACCTGGCCTGGCCTGGCCTGGCTTGGCCCCATTGGCCTGGCCTGGCCTCAAAGTTGGCCTGGCCTCACTTTTGGCCTCAAAATTGGCCTGGCCCCAAATTTTGGCCTGGCCTCAAAAATTGGCCTGGCCTCAAATTTGGCCTCTACAAAAATTTTTGGCCTCAAATTTATTTTTATATTTTTTTTACATATTTGACGTTTTTATTGATGTTTTATTGATTTATTTTCAATGCACATTAAACATCACTTTTGGTGCCTATAGTGTCTTAAAGTGATAATGTATCAAAAATAATAGTTACAATTGAAAATATAGTACTAACAATTTATATCTATGACTAAAAGTATGTTGAGTAATCAATTCTAACAGATTTTTATTCAGTATGATTTAAATTCTTAAGAACTTAAGAATGTGATTTTGCCCTGCAATTGTATAATGATGGCATGTTTTTGCAATGTATTTAGATCAAACTGCTCTCAGGATTAGACACTATCTATGCAACTCTTCTTTTACCAACGACTTGTTTGAGAAAAAAGTAATGGAAGAGGCCAATATTTGTTTATTCTATCAAAAATCACAAAATGTTCTGCTTTGTTCAAATTCCGATGATGACAATTCTCCATAGGAGAACAATTATTTCCTAAGTATACAAGCAACACATACAGGAAACTCTACTCTATAATCAGGAGGTGATGAATTAATGAACATCACCGGGTCAAGCTATCCAGGGATGCAATGTTGCAGTCGTTCACAAATGCCATTAATTAAATTAGACATGTGAAATGTTAAACGGCAGGATAGGCAATGAATCTGACCCAAATGTAATAGATTAAGGACAGAAAAGGTTGATATTAAATTTCTGCTGGGGAGGGAAATTTGGGCTTGATTGGTGTTGACAGGTAATATAAACAAACAGCAGATTTTAAAGTGCATTACACAGTGATAACAATTTAATGCTATGTACCAGTTTACAAATGTTTTGGATATCAATCAGGTCAGTCTCTTAAAATGATGTTTAAATTTTAAATGGGAGATGGGAGTGACAACTTAATCGCTTTAGTATTGGGAAAATCTATTTCTTATAGTAGGAGCAGTGCTGTGCATGCATGTCATAGGTATTTTTTGTGTGATTAGACATGGATTAAAGTAATTCAACTTGAAAAATCGGTCATCTTGTCATATATATTTTTTCATATGATTATTCCTTAAGAATATTCAATTCTGAAAGAAATCAATAAAAATTCAATTTTAATCTAAGAAAATGAGAAAAAAAGAAATTTTAAAATTTGAGGCCAAAAAGTTTTGAAGAGGCCAATTTAGAGGCCAGGCCAATTTTTGAGGCCAGGCCAAAATTTGGGGCCAGGCCAATTTTGAGGCCAAAAATGAGGCCAGGCCAACTTTGAGGCCAGGCCAGGCCAATGGGGCCAAGCCAGGCCAGGCCAGGTTTTAGAGTATGCCTGACTTTGGTGGTCTTTACCTCAAATGTACAATGAGTTGTATAAACAGGCTAATAAATGTTGAAAATCAACCAACAATAGCTTGGTAATCTTGTTTGTTTGGGGGATAGCAAGTGTGGAATGTGATTTGTGTATATAATGAAGCGTAGTAGGATTATTTAGGATAAAGACCAACTTGTTGACTAAATTAAACTATCTGGCTAATCTGTTGTGTATCCTGCCAGTCCATACAAACAACACAAGGCTTTATTTTATTTCAACAAATAAATCTTTGTTCCACAAATTTCAATGATTAAATATCATTCAAAATTTGTCCATACATGCTTTTGAGACAATCAATCTATTTTCCATTGCTGACCATAGTCACCATACTGATATTTATCATCATGCACCCCGATTCAAATAAAATAATTCAAAAAACAAGTTAACTTTGTTTAATAAAGGTTTGTACATAGAGTAAGCACCAACATTTGAAAATCATGGTAAATGACTATATGTGGTGTTGATAAGGCTTGAAATTTGAAAATCTTGGAATAAGACTATCTAATATCACTTTCATTCACCCATTAATATCCTGTTAAAGTCAATTTGCATATTTGAATACCGATAACCCCTATACCTCTCCTGAACTCCAATATTTGCATTTTATCTACCACATTCATAAACATGAATCAAGTGGTTTAAAGATTAGATAAAATGTCAATCCACAACATTAAGACATTACTTAAAGACACCTAAATGACAGAAACTAATGCCGGGAAGACAAATACCTGAGGGATACTTCTGGTTTGGATATCAACTGGTCATAAAGAAAAGAATGAATCGATACTCTCAAAACAAAGCCCTCGTCACTGGAGACGAGAATCGGACAATTCATAAATCACATACCAGGGACTTAGATTTCTTCCGATCAATAGCAATTATGTCCAAACTTGTACTGTAGTACCGTGCAAACCACTGCAATTCTAGTCTCCCTATTTTCCAGACGACCAGTTATCAGACTATTATTTCCCCTCCGTCCCACACCGTCCCAACTTCCCATTTATAGTTCAATGTTTCTACCTTCTGATAACAAACTCCTACCCAGTTTGTACTAAAACTTGCCCATTAATGTTAGCCTGGACTATTTAATTATTATGTTCTGTACTGTGGTGTGTTTAGATGGTAGAATTTTGGCCCCAAGCACCTGCACAATTTAGGGCAATTTACATTTGTAACCCTGGCCTGCGCTGGAGAGCAGAGCTTGGTGACACATGAATGTACTAGCAAAACACTCCAGGTTGCACTTTAAAATATAAGTGAAAAGAACAAATTTTCATTAATTTATTGACCTGACTTGATATAAATCTTGAGTCACGTTATGTAGAGCCTCTTCATAGCTCGTCCTGTATATTAAGCAGAATTGCCCGTAGGTACGAAAAAAAAAACAACCCACCGGTGATATTACTTACATCAAATCCTTATCAATATTCATAAGAAAAACAGGAAATTGGCATAAATGTATTGAGAATTTTGTTAGGGACTATACAACAAAGTGTAGTTAAGGGAATATTTTTATGTTGTGTGATGGTTCCTATCACTCCGGGCATTGGGCCCATTTAATAAGTGTTCTCGGAGACAAACACCTATGCATGACCGATAGCATCTGCCTTGTTTTACAGGTACTTAAAACCAAAAGGCCTTTCTTGTTTAGTTTGTCGACTACATTTTCCACGCAATTACACATACACACCCATGGTTAAGTGTGTGCATCATACTACACACTTCAGACATGACCCTGTTGTGTCGCTTGTTAACTGCCAGTCAGGAAGTTGACGCAGACTAAATATACACACAAAAACACGTATTCTCAATTACATGTGAAAAAACCCAAACTCTGACCATGAAATTTCCTGATTGACTTATATAATCTACAAGAAAAAAAATATATCCATCATGCATATTTGCTACAAAGTGTGTTTTCCTAGCAAACAAATGTGCATCCATATTAGCAAACAAATAAAAATGAAGGGAAAAAAAGAAGAGATGACCTTAAGTGTAAAAAGTCATGAAAACTTACACACTTTCAATCAAACATGTTTAAGAATAATCAATAAAGTGTGAAGTTTTTTACTTTACTTGATAAAAAATTCATGTTTCTTTGTCTGGGAAATAAAAGTTATTACAGCACCTACCGAAAATATGTTATCGAAATTACCAAATTTTTATTTGTGCATGCAACATGTTTTGCAAGCAACAAAACAAAGGCAGCCAAGGTACCCTTCTTCCGTGAGACATTTATGGGTAACAAGAACAATACTGAAACAAGTTGCTAGCCTAGAAATGTGACTTTAATGACGGATATTCACAGCAAAAGTCATTACATGGTTATAAATTTTTGGACAAGGAATAGTCAAGGGACATCCATGTCTGTAGTACATTAGTGCTAAAATCAATACTCTGAAACTAAAACCTTGAATTATTAATTACTGTTTTTGATCAGATGGGTACACATGAATGAGAATTTACAGGAATTTTCTGTTCCAACTTTTCGTTTGTGTGTTCAATTCAGAAACATCCAAGAAAACAGGAAAAGCTAAAAAATTAAATGAAAGCAAGAGTTTTTTGTTGTTGTCCTTTTATCTAAAATTAGCTCCAACTTTTCAAGAAAGCCACAAAGACTGACTATTAATATTTAATCTTGTAAAGAAGGGTCTAAGAAGACTGCGAGGTTTCCTAGCAGAAAGAATTTAAAGTATACTTGTTACAATGTAGATCTAGATTCGCACACACCTACAGGGAAATATAAGAGCAAAGTGTTAATGTTCAAGTCATGATGGCAACCACATGCATGCTTAAAATATTCCAACTTAAATATATCAATTCCATGCAATAAATGAATCAAACAATACTCAGAATAGGTTTTTTTTAGTAGGCAATCATCAGTACTTCATTCAAAACTATACACAAATACTAAGTTTTGCAGACCAGAATTTCGGGAGTACAGAAACCCCTGTATTCTGAAAAAGACAGGGAAATAGGCGTATTTGATTTCTGTATATGATAATATTAATTACCGGCCATGCTTCATACATGTATCATGTTGGTTATTAAAACACATACATCATAACAGGTGATTTATTTTTTTTTTGGCAAAAAATAAGAATACAGAGGTTTTGATGCATGCTTGTTTATGAAATGCAGTTCTTGAGTGAACACTTTCCAAATGTATTTTTTTTTTTGTCAACTACAATGCATTGCGTTTTCTTACCAAAGGTTGTCATTATAGTCAATATTCCTGAAATTTTAAAAAAGTTTGAGATATGCTTTTCAGTAAATGGATAATTTAGTCATGCAGATGTCACATCATTCAACGCAGAAATGTAAATAAAGGAAGATCCACTTATCAATTATCGGTATATATGATCAATCAGGGTTTTAAACATGCTACAGAGAAATTCGTTTCAAAAGTTATACAGTCAAGACAATTATAGAAGACAAACATGAGAGGAAATATCAGTAATCCTACAGTTGGATCTAGTACTTGTCAAATTTGAGACAAGCACCTGCTGAGAGAGAGAAATGTCACAAAGGCTGTTGCTTTTCACCTACAGGGCAATTTAGAATGGCAACAATACCTTCTCCGCTATTGGCATTAGCATATTTCTATTTTTTTAGAACATGTCTTTCAAGAAAATCTTTTATTTGAATCAAATACATAGAAAACATGAAGATTTTCCTTAATATTTCAAGGTTATAATTTTGAAGGGAAGTAAAAATTTTAGACGCGACAGATATATGAAATTTTGTGTGCAATTTCCTTCCTTGAATCAAAACTTTATTATTTTCGACTTATTTAGATCAATCATCCACGTATGATTCTTCTACTGTCGTGTGTAACACACGTGCTCTTTTTGTTTACACGAAAGGCAGCATATGACAGATGGCTCTTTAATGGGACCTGAACATTTTTATCGATTCTTACCTCAACATGACCTTCATTTTCTTTGTTCTCTTCGTATGTACTTCCAGAAATCTGTGTCACTGATGGACCAACTTTCCCCTGAAAGTCTGTCTTGATGTTACTCATGAACATATTCATATCGAGAATAGGAACCGTGACTTGTGTGGCTACCTCCGCCATGTTGGACTGTCAACGCAAAAATCACGCTTCAGAGGTTTCCCGAGATGACACTTGATGGCTTGTGTGAAAATACGTTTACTCGCTATAAAACAGAGAGCTTTAAAGTGGTACACTAAGCTTAGCGTCCATTGTAGTCAATTCCTTTTTTCCGGCCTTTTACATCCGCTGCAACCTTCCTGTTTTCAAATAACCCTCCGTTCGCAGAGTTCACATGAGTCAGCTGCTGCTGAGTCCTCTCTCTGTTTATAATCTGACAGCGCGCCCTCTAGTGACGTACTGGTCAAACACTGAAAAAGTTTTCGCTGGAAATGAGTTTGAACATAAAATACACGTGTAAGTTCGCTTGCTGATGCATTAAAGATTTTTACACTAATTAAAAAGTGAACAATTAATAATTGCTATTGTTTAAAAGCAATATTATTTCGCGCGGGAAATTTCATCACATGATCGGTGCACAAAGGGCATACATATATGCCCCCTCCTACCCCTTTCTCAAACCAAGCTACTCACTGAAAACTAATTTTGTTACATTATCACATATATACCTTCGGTGTTGGTAAACCCTTCAGTTAGAGTTGTCAGATCCACAATGCAGTCACACAATACACACCTAGATAAAGTCGGAATTTGAATATGTAATCAGACAGCAGAAAAAAAACGTCGTATTTCATGCCCGTGAACCATACAAAGAGAGGTGTCAAATTCACAGTGCATATAGAGATCTACATATCAGTTAAAAGGGGCGAATTTATTTCCTTTTTTATTTCTACATGTCATGAACCTTACAGATGGTTAAAATGAATGCATACATTACTGATTTACCTTTTCAGAGCTGCCTGGATTTGTAAAAATTCGTGTGAATTATAATTGATTTGAGGACTAATTTGACATGGAGGAGTTATTTGGGTTCATCGCTTCAATGCTCGTTTTATTGTATGCGTACATATCTCATCCAAAAAGTCAATGTATTATAGTATATGATAAGAAAATGTATATCTATGGTCAGTTTTGAGAACTGATCCTGAATTACTCGTCATTGCAAATTATATGTACTGTCTGCTATATTCTTAGGTTCAACATGTTTTTTTCCTTTACTTTTGAGAGCGACTAAATGACCTTGAATCGTCTGTTATTTGGCCGATTTGGACCCTGACTATATAAGTAGTAAATAATATGCTACCTATTTTTTTATTCTTCATTTTTTTTATGATATTTAATAATTTAACTGAGAGAGAGAGAGAAAGAGAGAGAGAGAGAGATTTTATTTTTCAAAATGTTGCAAAAATGGCCAGTATAATAAAACATGATGCACACAAACTTGAAATCTTTATAAACTGTATCGATATCATATAAATAGTGTCGTGCATTTCGACGCATGCACATGCCTTATTCTGTTGGATGTTTGCTTACGGCCGGGTGGGTTTAACTTTGTGAATGACTCTGTATGATTGATTACTGTTTAAGTATGTTAGATCATGGGTGCCCCTCACTGGGTTGAGAAGTCTGGAAAGAACAGGCGATTTTAAAAGCCGTTGGAGATATTATCTAAAATATACAATCGAACAGATTCACTTAGCACTTGTTTTTTAACCGATGAGACCTTGAACGATTTGTATGTCTTTCACTGTGGTAAAGTTCTCTCTATACCCCTTTAAAGGGGTGGGTATTTGACTCGGAGAGGAACTCAAAATAACATTTTACGTATTTGAGAAGACGTTTGCAACATTGCTTATAAGAAGAATTTCCGATATTTGCTAAAATGTTTGCGCGGAAATATTATCGTTTCCCAGGTAATCTTCACAAACAGTCAAGCTTTAAATGAGATTATTAATTCATCAATCCAAATACTGACGCTGAATATATTTATTCTAAAATAAAACATAGTAATATATGTATAAGCATTTTGGCGATTGCCAGTGTCACACGTAGTGAAATTTTGCACCCCCTTCCCCGCCAACCCCTGTCGATAATTTAGACAGCCAAAAACATATCACCATCAAAGGCTTTGATAAAATCCTTATTATCCCTATCACACACTACATTAAAATAATTACAACAAAAAGTATCACGAAGATAAAACTACACGAAATCAAAACAAATATTTACATTTCTTTGTTGTGTTATGCATATCCTCTTGTTCTAATTGCCACAATATCGCTCTTCCCTGCACGTGATACAGAAAAATAACACTTCACGATTATGCTTGGTTTTATCTGCCTAATATTTCCGCACCCCACCGCGCTAGTACACCACCACGCGCCGGGTACATATACCCGGAATATTACAGAGAGACTCGGTCGTGCAATCAGGGAAATCAAATACATTAAAATAACACTTAACTCGCGTGATATATCCGCCGGTTTCACAATCATAAGGATAACAAAATATTTGATATTTGCTTTTGAAAGAAAAAGTCATTTACATAATGAAAGCCCCCATCATCCGGATTGCCTTCGCCCAAATAATACCTTTCTAAAACAAACACACGGGGGTTTAAACGGCTTTTTTCAAAATGAGAAATATATATGGCGTGTCAATATATATTCTTGGTGTGTACTTGTGAAGGTTTATGAAATGGCCATAGAGTTTTCTTATGTTTGCAGATAGATTTCAGCTCTATGAATTCGCGGTTCCACAAGGAAAACACTTGGGAGGAAATATCTGTAATGAATAGCCAAAATATATATTAAAAATTCAAAGTGTGTAATTACTTAAATGTAAACACACTGATCCTTGCAATATCCATTCAGTACAATAGGACATACAAATGTCAAAATCGCGCACGTGTTACAATTTGTTTTTATGTATTTTTTAAAATATAAGTGTAATATATATGCAGTTTATTTAAAAGTACTGCACAGAGGTGATTTTTGTATGCAGCCATAAAAATACTCTGGATATTCTATAAAAGAAATACGCCACAGCACAGAGAGAGAGAGAGAGAGAGAGAGAGAGAGAGAGAGAGAGAGAGAGAGGTCAATTAATTCTTCTTACACAAGCTCAAGGAAAACAGCACATGATTACGACTAACTATATCATTGATTTCTGAGTGTGCAATACAAGCTTTTAATTGCAGCCACCGGCACATGACCCGCAGCATCTAGACAAGCCATTAGATCCACCCATGTTTTGACCCAGACGACTTACTTAATTCCTCCAACGTAATAGAATTCCACATATCGATCCTAGCATGTCCAATGATCACAAAGACAATTAAGGGATGGAATTATCCGGGAAATCGCGCGCTAAGGAGAATTAAAAAATTTACAAGTCGTATTAATCAAGAAGATGAGAAAACACACGGGGGGACCGTATCGATCGAAATCTCAGCTATCCGTCTTTATGACGTTGGGTCGATATAATCCGGGGGAAAAATGTTCTCATTACATGTACAAAAATAATGATTCCTTGCATAAAGTGCGAGAGGGGAATGGATGCATTAAAAAAATGTGAAATATGGAATATTGGTACATGTACATAAATAGTTCTTTAGTCAACGACGTAACGTCAAATGGGGAGGGTAGGGGAGGGAATGGGGGAGGGGGAGAAAATGCTCTGTTATTCTGTGATCCAGTTAAAATGTCTCACTAGAGGCTCTGGCAAAAAGCTCCACTTAAAAATTCAATTTGATAATTCAATTTAATTTGAGGAAAAAAATCAAAATTCTCAAGTGGTTAATAAGATTGCGTGGAGTATAAAACAAATAAATTTTGGAAAGTCGAATTTTTTCCCCTTCGTTCTTCAACAATACACCCGTATTTTATTACACTTGCATATACCGGTATATACCACACTTAAACACACACGAAACCGTGCACAATCGAGGCAGATTGGACGCCAAATTGTTGAAATCTTATCCCACCGCTGAAACCCTGACTGGGTGACTGCACTCCGCAAAATAATTAAATCCACCCGGTAAATGTCATCCTAAGTTCATATCTCTCAGTAATATTACGACCATAAACTCCCTCCGGTTACAGAGATCGCATTACCTTCCACTCCGCGGCTAATGGCCAATTTTCCCAAGAGAGATAACTCCAAATTAACCTAATGCAATACCTCAATTACATACATGTACGGGATATCTGGGAGATATTTCAAGCAAAACACGACATCTGTATTTTATATCAGTCTGTAATTGTTGCAATAAACAATATATTTAAATTACACAGGTACAGTCTTTATATTACAATTTTCTCACATGCTTATCATTGATTTGGCTGTTTATCAAAGGAAAAACAAAATTTTATGCAAGATGAAAATCACATCTATTCAAAATTGAACTTAACCAACAAATGTCACAAGAAATGTACTAAAAGTAAGAAAAATTATAGACTTAAAGAAGAAAAAAAAAACAATTTAAACTAAAAATCAAAATAAAAAATAAATGCCATCATAATGGGACACAAAATACTCGATTTAACACAGAAAAACCAAATGTATACAGATTATACCATCTCACCACCTCTTTTTGGATTAATTGTCAATCTATAAAGTCACCAAAATAAAGATTATCAAAACTAAAAAATATACACTGGAATGCATTGACATATTTTGATTTCTAATAAAAACCAGACCACATGCACATTTTCTTGTAAACACAGGTACAAAAGAACTAAGAAAATAACACAGAGAAATTCTTAGAAAGTAGATGACATATGTTCATTACTAAACATATTGTTATGTACAGTAGATTCCCTACCAGGCAATGACACAAGTAAATGGGGAATACCGATAGTCATCTGCAAACAGGTATATGTAATATGCATGTCAAAATAGACCTCCATTTTCTTCTTGTTACATACTACTACATGAAGAATCCATATGTTCATATTTTACTATCATTTAAACTTGGCCAAGTAAAACAACTTGTGTTTATAAGAAAATTCTTTAACTATATCATATTTTTCTCACTCTGCAATGCTACATAGGAAAAAACTCATCAAATCTCAAAAAATTACTTTTCTTCTTTTATAAAAAGAGAAGTGTTTTAGAAGCAACATAAATAAACCTACAGTGTTCCCAAAAATAAATAAGAAATATTACAGAAATATTGGCATTTTACGATTTTGCAGGAAATTCAATAATCTCCCTTGTTTATACATGTAGTCATACCTTGAAATAAAGAAAAATGAGCTCAGAGCATAAAAATTTTACTAAATTTCTATTCATTTGTTCTGTTTCACACTAAATACAAAGAAAAGATTGGCTCGTGATATAACATGCAATAGTACCTTGGTTTTGAGCAATTGACTACATAAAATTATGCTCGGTATTTTAAAACATACTGAATGCTGCAATATATGGGAAATTATTTTGCACATCTAGATTTTGTATTCTAGTCCATCTGTCACTCAGAAATCAGATGTCGATTCTAAGAATAAGTTAGACATGCCAGTAATAATCTAAAATTAGAAAAGGACTTAACGTGACCACAAAAAATATACAGCATGCTTCATCACAAAACCCAGGTGGACACAGAACATACACTCTTAAAACCAACGGCGCAAGTATACAAACCAAAAATATGATAATGTAAACACAAAAGAACAGCTATATGTATAAAGGTAAAAAATATGGGTGGTTTTATCATTGTTTATATACATAGAATGATTGCCTCTGGATAAATTATAAAACAGGAATAAAACCTGAATCTCTTGTGATGTATTGCACTAAGCACTAACTTCAGCGACTAATCTAGAATTTAAAAAAAAGGAACTGTATTGCAAAATGAACAAAAAGAAAAAAAAAAAGAAAAAGTTTCTAACAAGAAGTCGACGGTATTTGTTAACTGTTTGTTTTGTATATTTTCTGCCACATTTCAGCATGTTTTTGTTTCTAAGAAAAGAAAATCTGACTTCCTTGGTGAAATTTTCCATCAAGTTTTTAGTCATTACTAAACCTCTTCTGGGTTTTTTTTTCATGAAACGCAGCAGATTTTTAAAGTTTTCCTGCTAACGATAATTAAACAGACAAAGAAAGAAACATGTAACACAGCCTCTTTTTTTTTTCCTCAATGAAATACCATTAAAAAGCCTTGTAAAGTTGAGTGATAAGATATTTGCCTAATACTAGCAAAATTCATTAGTTTTGTTATTTCAAGGCTGACAAAAAGCAATTTTAAGTACCTGTACTTTCAAAGAAGGTGAAGTGACTAGTGAAGTACCATATACAAATAAAAAAAATTTGATAAGGTGCTTTACTGAATTGAAGGAAAAAATTTTAATCTTAAAAAATTCAGATTTTTGTATCGCTAGATCTTTGTATTCTTGGGAGAAAGAAAAAAAGTTTCACAACTTACAGTTACCTTAGATAAACAAAAACATGTCACTTAAAATATATCACCAACAACAAAACAAGAAAAAAAAATTGTGGCTAGTAAGTTAATAAATGCAATGGTTTGTTCAGTTTTTACACATTTGCTGGTGCTCTTTGAGCTAAGCAATTTTTACATAGTGAGCTTGACAATATCTCCTCATCCAAACTAAGACAACAGCTAATCAAGGTGTTTTTGCTACAGGTGCTCCTTGCTGGCAGGTGTCCAAGTCTCGCATTTTGGCATCAACACTCATTCTATCTCAGTGCGCCTCATTTCAACTCAACAGCACAATGAGAGCAACTCTGAGGTTCTATACATTTTTGTACTTTTCTCAGTTCACCTCTCCAGAGGAGCTTCCTCTAGAACAGCAACAAACGTGTTTGCGGCCTCCCGAACTTTTTCCTCTTCATGACAAGACAACTGTCTGGCTATGTCAACAATTCCAGATGTCATTATCTCCTCTTTCAATGATTCTGTGAAAAGTAAACATAAAAATGGTAGAATGGCATGAAATATCATTAAATAATTGATGAATTCATTAAAAATTCTACTTTTTATTCCCCCCTAAACGGCAGAAAACGAGTGAAGAGCCTACAACAAACCACTGGGATATTCAATCTTGGAGTAATGGAATTTAATTTGTTTGACAACTGAGCCAAAATACTGTGTAACTGGATTTTTCTGCAGGGTGCTATCTTTTGCAGTATCATCTCAAACAAACAAAAATCAATTGCAAATATGGGTTTAATATTATTTCTTTTTTTTTTTATAAATCATCAATAAACCATCAAAGAATAAATTAACAAAAATTAAATGTACCTATTTTGCCATAAAAATTGCAATATTTGCAACTGCAGCATAAAACAGTTACACAACAGAATTCATTCATGACTCAAAAAGAGGCAAGTATGAAAGAAATATCTCACATAACAAACAATAATCAACATGTGTAAGGTGAAGTTGTATAAATGGGACAAGCGCAAAAAATGTTTTAACAAACAAAACTGTCAATTATTATAAAAAAAAAAAAAAGAAGGAGAGAGAGAAAAAATTGGGAAATATGGAATTCGTTATAACATATTTACACGGTACAACAAACATGGGCTGCCTAAAAAAAATTGGAAAGAAAGAAAAATAACTGCACAGCTTAAAAAAAAACCGATCAAGAGAACATGTCATGCTGAATCAGAGTTTTACGACGACGACAACATTGACAATTTACGTTGCATGTTTGTGACTCGTCCTGTACAGGCCAACAGTTTACAGGATAGGGTGCTGGGGGGTGACTCAGACACTGCAAGAAATACAGCATAAAACAAACAGTGACACCCAAGTCTCTGTCACAACAAGTCCATCAAACATATTCAGGACCACCCCCCCTCCCCTTTCCAAAAACTTGCACAAAAACAAAACAAAAATATTAAGTGAACACTTCCATCAATAGACAACACTTGTTTTCTTGTTCAACAGTTCCATATATTAGGGAGGACAAAATTTTTATCAAGAATTGTTGTCTAATCAATGAAAGTATCATGCAGTTTGGCAAATTGTCCTCGGACTAAAGGGAAAACTTCCACAAAAAAGAAGGTAATGAACAGAAATAAAGAGAAAAGAGATAAGGAATCAAATTCTTTACTTTTTAATTCACAAACCATATTGCCACATATAGCAAAAGGAAAAAATGCATTAAAATGTATCATTAGTGAACAAACTTGATGAAAACTACAAGACCCCAATGGAATTGATTTGAAAAAAAGACTAGGAAAAATAATACATGTAGTAATTTACAGAAACAGCCAAAAATTTTAAACCACAGACAGAATGATCAAACAAGTATTGTTATAACCCCATAGCAACAAGAAAAAACATTATATCAAGAGAAAGGAACAAATAAAAAAAAAATTAAAAAACATAGCTGTGGTGCACTCGTTAATCTGCCAAAGGCAGAGTTACCTTTCTTGATATGTACCCTACCTGCACTACACAGCGTCTTTGTTAGCGTCAGCGTGTTGCATAATATTTCTGGCAGTGTTGATTTATTGCCAAGAAGAGAAGATATGGTTTCTGTCAATTCTGACTGTTTCAGTGGAAGTGCCGCTTCATCTGAGGAGAGAAAAAAAAAACCACCCCAAAATATATCGCATTGCTTCAATGGTTGCACACCAAGTTGCAATCTCCATCATTAACTTGCTTCTTTGTTGATCAATAATACTTAAGAGTCAGAGATTTTTGCTGTGTCGAGTTTGATATTTCTTATCATCTCATTAAATCCAAAAAGAAATTTCATGAAAGCTCCTTCTGGTTTTCACTTAAAAATTTGATAGCTAAATCAACTGTTTCACTTCATTCATCACAAAAAATTGGATTTTAAATTCATGAATTTGTGAAAAAAACCTCTGAATCTTAGCAGTTTACCTAAAAATCTTCTTAATAAAAACTAGTGAAAACTTGACCATATCTCAAAAATGTTCATTAAATTCTACAGAAGTTAAAGATCAGATATGCATGAGAAAATGGAATCTAAAACATCATAAAACTAAAGAGAGTTTCAATTTTCAATTCGACCTTGACTTGACAAACCTAATACTGTAGAACTTATCAGGGTCAAGGCCACCAGAGCTTCATTTTGCATCACTAAGTGTTCTGATGACACCATGGCAACCAGAGGGGGGATTCCCTGACATTTGACCACATTTCTCATCAGCTCTGCAGATCGACCGTTCTTCACCAGTGAAGCCAACAACCGAGTTCCCTCTCCTAAAAACAAAAAATAACATCAATTTTCAATAAAGGACACAAATAAAACTTCTTTCAGTAAAATAATAATTGTAATGGTATTTGTTAAATTCATTCATGCATATACACACATTCTTATCCTGATATGTTTGAAAATTTATGGAAAGACCAAAATAAAATTGCAGTTCAAAAATTCCCATTACCAAAAAAAATTATTTCTTACAATGAAACTTCATAGACTATTAAAGTTTACAAAAATCATACAATGTAATGATTCTCTTTTACATGTAAATTGCATCATGAATTTGTCATTGTTGTTATAATATGATACAAATGTATATCGATTGCATTAACTTTCCCACAGAAAAAAGCCCTCCAAATTAGTAAAGTACTAAGGACACCCCCCTCTTTACCCTGGACTCCGGCGTGTTCGTCCACCTCGCACCACCCCACCAGACGGTCCATGAAGCCTCGATCTGTACCCAGCTGCAGGGCCGCAGTCTCTGAAATCACAAGGTGTGGTCATTTCACACTGAGAAACTGGGCATCAAAGATGCTTTGTTGATACTTTGTTTAGCACCATGAAAAGAAAGAATATCTGGGTTCATAAGTTGCCATCATTTTACAATGCCAAACTGTATGTAAAAACAACCCATGACAACTTAGTTTCTTACGAACTTTTTTGTGAGACTGTAGGCAATCTTGTCAAACATGGCAAAAACTCCAATATTTGTAGCGGTTTTTTCATATGACAGTGTAACAGGCTTTTATTTTACCTTTTTACCTACAATCTATGCTGCAGTAATCTCAAATTTCATCATTACGTAGAACTTATGACTATGACCTTTCTTAAATATGAAAAGAGACTCTCATTTTAGGGACAGAGGAAGGGAACCGTAGAAATCCTCAGCCTGTCAGATAAACATGCAAAACAGGTCTGGGAAACCTCGCACAACAAATAATCGGAATCTTTTATTGACCCTGCAGAGTCTACAGTTACAAAAGAACTGCTATCAAAGAAAGCCAAGCATTCAAGTAAATAGTCCATTCTCAGCAACCTAACAAAAAACCCTCAACAAGCCTCGATCCATAAACCACCAGATAACTGTAAGCCATACATCTATTCTTATCCAGCTGATGAAGTTAATAGCCAGTAATAACGAGGGGCTTTGGAGGGAGACTGTAGGCCCCTGGTATCTCCTGATATCTGTTCACTGTCTTGCATCACACCCCAATCAGCTGACTGGCACCTTCCATCCTTACATCAGATGTAGCCGATAAAGAGAGAGAGGGGAGAGGTTGAAGAAAAAAAAAGCATGTGTTGGAATGTGGGGGGTTATCTCAAAATTTGATGATTCATTCGGAGTACTGTGATTTCCTATGACATATTTCATGACAAACCATTTTTCATTATCAAAATTCCAGGAAGTGCAAATATAAAGATAAAGATGAGGCCAATTTTTATCAATTATCAAAAAGGAAATGGTTTACGGTATATTTATATATTTTTTTTCATAATGTGACCTGATTCATATTTGCACTTTGATGATTTTGTCTCTATTCTGTGAATAATGATTGAGAATGATTGAGAAATTCCACATGATCTGGTGTGCTTGGAAACAATGACATCATTTTTCACCAAACTAATGAAAATGAATATCTATTTTTATCAAATTAAAGATATTCATTTTCTGATATGTGACCTACATTAAACTGTACTTTTGATAATAATGATGCTGCAGATGATAAATTCAGCCCAAAGATACAATTCAAGGTAATCATACACTTGACTTGATCTTTCAGTGCTGCGCTAACTGGCCCCACCTATAACAGCACAGGAAGTAAACGTGGGTGGTGAGAGGGACCGATTCAACGGTCGATTCCCCTCACTTCCTTCCAGGTGACCAGGTGAATGGAGGCCAGTGGTTTTACTACTCCCTGGCTCTCATTCTAATGTTTTCTGCACAATTATACTGTTATTTATCACAAGTGGTGAAACAATAATCAGGTTTACTTGTCTGTTTTCTTCCTTTCTCCCTTAGTTAGATCTTGCACGTTTAAGGCCAAGAGGAAACATTCTCCTAATTGTGTTTTAATCTGTCACCCAAATAATGATTATTGTAAATATCAAAATAAAAATGGTAATTTTTAAATATAATGTTCACCTATTAATGAATTCTCTGTCGAAATTCAACAGATTCAATATACAAATATAATTTTTTTTTACCAAAAGAAAACAGGTTTGGATCAGATTCTCTTAATTTTACATTTTATTCACCAAAATTTTTTTTAGATGTACTTGGTTAATAAAATGACATCGAAGCTGTGCATACCAGTCATAAAAAATATCAGAGTACCAGTTATAAAAAATATCAGAGTACTAAATTTTCATGAAAAAGTGAGTTAAGTGTTAAAAAAAAATCGCTCACGCACATTAATAAACAGAAAAAGTTTTTGGTCTGGCCTCACTCTGAGATCATCAAATACCAGGTTGTAATGAGCATGTGATTCTGTTTGTTATCACTGGCAGTGAGAGTGATGGACAACCCCCTCCCTATCACAACAAAACATAACGTCTGACACTCATACATCAAACCGATTTCAATCTTGCCAAAAAAGCAAACAACCTTGCAGGAGTTTAATTTAGGAATGCACGAAAATATCATTAATTTTTTCCCCTCAATTTAAGATCTGACTGCAAGTGTATCTGAAATGCGATGTCATTAAAAGATGATAAAAGTCTTTCCCCATCATCTACATCCTTCTCTGATGCACTCTTACACTCAATGTACTTTTAAGGGCTCCCTCGTATGACCTATGGGGCGAAACAACAACACAATATTTCTCTGTGTAACGGAACTGATGTTCTCATAAAGAACTTCACTAGGGGCCTGGAAGGATTCATCAACTATTATAACAACCGTCTGTCAGAAACTCCAATCTTAAGAAGAGTTAGTGCCAATGACTGATAATATAAAACCAAATACCAAATAACCACATGCCCCCCCCCTTCCCCTACCCCCCCACATAACTTAATTGCACCTCTTCACTTTCAGTAAATCTTGGACATGTGACAAGCACACGCTTTCTACGCATCACAAAGTTTTTACCCAAGAAAATGAACACTCTGTGCCCACCGCTTCTCACCTTGTCCGTCAACCAACATTCGTAAAACTCCCAAGAGTTTGAACACGACAGCCATTGTGTCTGAGGAGAGCAGAAGCAAGACCGTCTCAAGGACACCTGCCATCAACAACGCCGTCTTATTTCTGGCTGCAATACAAAATTAGTGTGATGCTAATGAATGATGACATCTTATTTGGAGCCATTCACAGTTCTACATAAAAAATAATTTACTATGCTTAATCTGTTAATTTTACCATTGATTTCAAAAGGCCAATTTTAAGAATATCCCAGAATTTTGTATAATTCATTTGAAATTTCCACTGTCTTTTGTCTTCTCTGGTGTGTGTGGATAAGGTTAAGGGTTTCTTAATGTCACTATCAATCATTTAATCTAGAAGATTATTTGGATTTCGTGAATATTTGCATCTTGTCATCCCATCAGCCTCAGACATACTAGTGCACCCATTAAATGTGATGCATCATTTGTCTACTACGTGACATCGGGGAAAAAAAATGTGACTTAGTCGTACGAACAACAGACAACATTTCTGCATTCAGTCAGATGACATAACAGCTTGATTTAACTAGATGTTATAGGACTTTCCTGGAATATGTCATCATTAATATAAATATTTCTTTATCCGTTGCTATCTGGTAAAAAAATACCCCCTGTTGTTTTTGTTGTTGTGATGAAAGAGAAATACCGATATAGCAAAACATTACAACAGGTTGTTTTATTTTTGTTGTAGATAAAATAAAAAACAATAACATGCACTATGTTTAACTTCAGATTTCGTCTCAAATCAGCTAGACACAGAATTCTAATTCTAGCTGTTACAAAGAAGAGATGATGTTTTATGAATATTCAAAGCAACATTGTCAACAATCGTCTTGTCTGGAGAAAGTGCACAGTGATGAGTCAATGCATGTTTATCTTCTGAAATATGCCAGCTGAGACGTAATGCATTTGCTTTGAATATAATCCCCTCAGCTGATATGTTTTTTCTTTTGAATATAAAGTTAAGAAGATGAATGTTTTATACATACTGATAATAGAAATCATACTTCAAAATTGAATTATTTTCGAATGCAGTTTAGCAGAGATGAATCATCAAAATGGAAATATTTATCAAAATTTTCATTTCCTGACACTCTCCTTGTTTTTTTTGTTTTTGTTTTTGTTTTTTTTTTGGGGGTGGGTGGGGGTTGGAAGAGGGAATTAGAGGGGTAGAAGGAGGTAGGTGTGAAGAACAGTAAATTTTAAGAATTAGCCTCGTAATACCATTATTTACAAGAGTTAAATTGATAAGGGGGGTAGCAATTTTTCTTGAAGCAACTAGATTTACTTGCAACAGAAGAATATTTGGAGCTGTGAAGCTAACCTGGAATGGTAGGTTTCTGCAATGGTTGTTAACTTTACCAGAAATATCTTAACTGACTTGTGACTTGAGATAGCTTGTGGATAGAACAGTTTACCTGGAATAGCTAGGTTTCTGAGGGCACTAAGAATAGCATGCTGTAACGTCATGTCAGCCTCGTGATCTCGGTGCTCCTTCAGAATCTCGACCAAATGTTCCACAATCCCCTCCTCCACTAGTCTCTGACAGTGGTTGTCTGTCAACAAAATACACAACCATACAGCACGAGGATCAACTCAACAAGGATTCAGTTCATTCTCTTTCTCTTATTTAGTTACAGAACACATATGATTGCTACTTATACTTTGAATCATAAAATTCTAATTTGGTTACAGAAAACCAATGAATCTACTTTGCGCTGAATACCTATTGCATTATAATTCATATAACTGACCATTCCTTGCAAAGTTCCCTATGGCCAGCACAGCGGCCATTTGTAATCTGCTGTCCTCATCCTCCAGCCATTTAACAGATTCAATAAAAACTGGACCTTCTCCATTAGCAAACATGGTTTCAGCTCCTTTATCTGTGTAGACAGTAAAAAGAAACTTGTCAGCATATTCAAACAAAAGTATGAAATTTTGGGGCTTGTAATGTCATGTTTTCTGGTAATAAAAAAACAAACAGTATGGCCTTGACTTTTGACCTAGATGCAACAACATGCATTCTTTGAATGAAATTGAAAACATCTTCATACCAAAAAACCCCTGAATCTATCAAATATTAGTAGTATATACAGTCAAACCTTGTTATTTTGAACTACGTGGAACTGAGAAAAACACTGAGACAGTGAAATATTTGAGATATCAAGGTTATAATACCTAGAGAAAAGTTGATTCGGCCATTGAATCACTTTGAAACTGTAAATTCCTAATTAAACACCAGGAATTAATAAATAATCAATTGCGAGAGGCACATCTTGCTGATTTTAAAATCTAGCTTTTATTTTTCTGACAGATGTAAACTAAAGAAACTATGATAAAAATCTGGTGTTTGCAATTTCATATTCTTGCAATTTGATACAAAGCGGTTGAATTGCAGAATTAAGTACTAGCGAAAAAATAAGGAAACTACAGTATACATGGTATTTGAGATATCATTCTTTGAGACCCTGCGTTCAATTGTAGTCAAGTTCCCTACCTCCGGTTAGCAGCAGGATGAGCAGGTCAGAGGCCATTTTGATGAGCTGCTGGCTCTCGGGGTCCAGCTTGCCTTGGTTGACCTGGATGATCTGTATCAGGTTGTTACTGAGGCTGGTCTCTGCCAACACATCCTTCACCTCATCTACAACAATATAACAATATCACATAATTTAACAACATACAACAAAATAAAACCATTTGGCAAAACCTTATAACAGTGCTGTAGAACACGTTTTTAGCAAAGCACCAGGGGCAAACAATTTTGATTCCTTTTAAATGTAATATATATGCAAACTGACTTAACTATAATCATGAATTCATTGTAAGCATATTATCTTTAACCATGTTTCACTGTACAGATACTTTGTAAATTTAAAATAGTACTAAAAGATTGAAAGTAAATTCTATTGCAACAAAACTTAATTAAAAATTTATTCGTTAACACTGGCATCTAGACATATTTTTAAAAATATGTCTAGAAAAAACTTTAACTGTTCAGTGACACATACCCCACTCAGAAAGGTTAATAAGTAGGTCGAGCACAGTCTCCTGATAAACCTCCCCGGTCTGTGAGTCCAGTAGACCCACAATGGTGGACAGTAGGGAGGACTCTGTAAATTTCTGGCGGCAAATCTCTGAAATTACAATTCTCTGTATGACCATTACATTTTCAAATAACACAGATAGGATATAAAGACTTAAGGAGATGTTCTGCCCAAGAGGCACTTTGTTCATGTGAATGTATGTGAAAAACTTTCAATTATCATTTTTAAAAGAATTTTCAAATGTTTTTAAAGGTTATTCAAGGAGGATTGGGAAACCACTCGGTCAAGCAAACAAAATCTTTATCACTGGCTTTCAAATTCAGATTGAAACACCATTCAAATATACTTAATTGAAAATATGCAATTTTTTACTTCTGAGGTCTAAAATGTACCTGAAATTTATTTTAAAAAAGAGAGGATTAAACCATTTATTTCATATTGATTAATATTGGGACATGGTATCATAATACATTTAATGTAAACTCTGATAAAGCATATAAATACTCTGATCAAATTCTCCATCAAACAACCCATCAGCAAATCAGAGTCCTTTACGATCCCTAGCCCCCTTTAATATTGCTCCAATCAGAAGTCACGATCAATCAAAAATCGCAAGTTTTCGGACGCGTCTTCGGCGATTATGTTATCGGATGACCAGTCATTTACTGACCGTTGCCCTCTGCTAACTGATCTTGGCTCCAGTGTATACCTGAATCAATAAAACTGCCGAGGGTGAGTAGCACCATGTTACACAGGCCATGGTCCTGCTGGTGGTATCTGATGTATTCGTCCAGGACGTCTAGGGCTCCCCCGTCCACTGCCTTCTGCATAAGGCTGTCTGGGGGAGAAAAAAATTCACATGATAATTAATGGACCCCTTCGCACTGCCTTCTGCATTAGGCTGTCTATGGGAGAAAAAAAATTTACATGATAATTAACCGACCCCTTCGCATCGCCTTCTGCATTAGGCTGTCTGGGGGATAAAAAAATTCACATGATAATTAATGTACCCCTTCGCACTGCCTTCTGTATTAGGCTGTCTGGGGGATAAAAAAAATCACATGATAATTAACGGACCCCTTTGCAACGCCTTCTGCATTAGGCTGTCTGGGGGAAAAAAAACTCATATGATAATTAATGGACCCCTTCGAAATAACTGTGGTATTTCTTTCTTTTTGTCATGTAAATTGATTTATTTGAGTGAAATATGATGTAAAAAGTAATTGTTAATAATATCTACAAACCAAAACTTTGCAAATCTATACAAAATTTGCCTTGCAAAAGAGCAGTATAGATTTGTAATCTACACGGATGATATCTACAGTCTATTCAGGTTAACATGATAAAGCAAGACCTCCTTTTCAAGCAAGTTTTACTGTACAGTGTAGAGTATATTGTACGGAGAAGATGAAAACACACAAAATCATGCCAAAATGATATTTGTGGACCATAAAACTTATTTTAATTTTCTAAATTCAGTTTATCTTGAAAATAAATTTTTAAATATATTTCCTTCAAAATTTTATTAATAAATTAATATCATTCAAAACCTCATTAACAAAATAACATCATAGAGAAATTTATCTATAAAATTTAGACCATTCAATTACCAACCAAAAACTAGGTCATCTGACTTCAATTCACGAAAAAAAATTGTTATAAATACATCAAAGCAGAGTTATTCAACATCCAAAGGGGAATAAAAAAAATATATCCAAATTCACCCATTAACCCAATAAAAATCAAATAGATCATAATCGTGACACCTACGATGGAATCTTGGGAACTGTAACAACATATTTGAGAGAGAAAGGAAACATAGAAATCCTATTTGGCCTACTATATTCCTTGTAACAGCCCTTGTTATATTGCGCAGGTGTCAAAATAAGCAGGACAAACTGTGTCTCTGCAGTCAGTAATGTAATTTGTGTTGAATTGTTTACTCCTTTCGCATGACTAATATGATAGAGAACCTCATCTAGTTTTTTTTTTATCATCACAATGCACTAGCTGTAAAATTGTATTACTCTAACAATAAAAGCAATGAACTCATGCATAACCCTCTCTCTCTCTCTCTCTCTCTCTCTCTCTCTCTCTCTCTCTCTCTCTCTCTCTCTCTCTCTCTCTCTCTCTCTCTCATATATATTGAAAGCATGCATGCATCAGTTTATTACATGTTACAAGCACTAATTTTACTACCATGTTGACATTCCTATATTTTACCTCCCAAAATTAGAGAACATGACCAACCCCCCCCCCCCCCCCCCCCAAAAAAAAAACATAACAAAAACACCAAAAAAACCCCAAAAACAAAAACCCAACTTCCTAAGACTAACCATGTGTATTGGTGACGTTGAGTAGAAATCCACAAGCAATTGTTCGAAGTCTGTCAGCTCCATCTTCTGTGCTTTTTACGTGTTCCCTCAGCAGTTTGAGCAGTAATAGAATGCCATCATTTTCGTCCACTGCATTTCTCCCAATATCTGATTTTGAATTTAATAGAAATTATATCAGATCTTTATTGACAACTGTTGTCAATATCTAATTAAACAACAGACAAATCAAGCTGGAAAATATAAAAACAATTTACAATATGAAAATACAAGCAACAATTTTTGTTTGTTTTGAATTAATAGACAATAATCAAAAAATGAATATACCGGTAACCTGTCCTAACGAAGATCTAATACCTTTGTCAAGCCTTTTCTCATTTTAGAAATGCAATGTTGATGGAGTTAATGTGACCTTGACCTTGGTTAAATGACCTTGATTAAGGGTCATGACCCAACTTCCTTGACTTGAGCTAAGTAAGAGTGCTCTAAAACCTGTTATTATTAATAAAAAAATTATTGACTTGACACAAAAGTGAGATGGACAGATAAAAAAATGATGATTCCTAAATCCACTCACCATTCAACACTTTGTTTGCAGGGGTATAACATATCTGAACCTAAAAATTATATCACATGAACATGTACATGGGAAAAAAAGGTTGAAACCTCTGTGAAACCTCAATGTGTGTGCTGCCCACCTTTAAGTCAATCAGCGAAGTCAAACGGGACAACACATGGAGAAAGACAAGTTCTTTATAGTGGATATCCTTATCAATATAAGTGGCAAATAGAAGCTTAAACAAAATGACAATGAGATTTTCTTTTTTCTGTCTTACACTTGCTAAAAGCTTGATATGGAATATTTCCTCTTCTTAGCAATATTGAAAGACATCCAACATCACGATAGGTTTTTTCCCCCAGTCATTTTCCTGAGGACTCTATTGTAATACGGTAAATTTCACAAAATTTGCCAATTGAGCATGGCAGTTTCCACAATGTAATGTTAACATGCACATCTAAATGGTTTTCTAACCTTTTTTTCGCAACGCATGACATGTAACTTGAGGGTTAATTGCTTTAATTCATGCCAAGAGCAAAAAAGGAAAAAAAATTATGAACACTTCCAGCATGTTACAGATAATAATTATCGCCAAAACCCCAAATGTGAAGAAACAAAAACAATTCCACTTGGAAAATGACTAATTACTAAACTGCAATGCCTTATCTAGAGCTACACACGACAACGACAACAGGGACTATAGATTGGAAACTCATGAGAGCCCCAGTTCTGTTTAGAGGAATAATGGATGCCTATGTACCATTGTTTGAAGAAAAGGGGGTTCAGAGAGGAGACACAGAGGAGACAAAGTCATCTCTTTAAGGAGTAATTATCTTTGACTTTCCTGTTACGAGACTATTCCATGAAAAGCAACACGGCCAAATCGCCAATCAATATCCTTCACAAAAAAAAGAGAAATCCGCTTTTTCATTTCAGGAAGGATGGAGAAAAAAAAAAAAGATTGATTGCATAGCATTAAAAACCTGAGGACACACAGTTTTATAAATATCATATCAATGAATTGCATTGTGATATGCAAAAGGTTTAATGATTGTATGTATGTTTAGTTTTATTCTTTACAATTCAAAAAGATAAACCACTTTATGGCAAAAAAGTCCTCTGGTATATAAAATTCTGTATCAGTAGGTCATATTTTAATGGAAAAAGCTTTTTACAAAATTACATTCTTGTTGTCTTTGTTTTCCAGAACAGAAACCATTTTCTTGATAAAATTATAGGCTTTTAAAAAAAATCTTATTATCATACAGGTTTTTGTTTTATGCTGACAGAATTCGCCCCCATTCTATTTTCATTCTCGTCAAAAGGCAAATTTAAGACTGTGCAAGTTCAAATTTTAAATTTTTTTAAAATAACTGTACTAATTAAATAGAGTATCTACTGTGGATTCATTATTATTCAAGGGTATCAATTGGATAAAGTGAAAATCACAGTTTCAAGGATACGTAAATTCGTGGCCAATGATCCCCATCAATACAAAATGTTAATAGCAATTGCAATTCAATAAACATTTTATTTCATGGATAAACTTTACAACGAAATCCACGAACATTGGTATTAAACGAATATTGATGAAACCACAGTATTTCAGGACGAATTCAAGATGGGGCGAAACAGTTTGCAAGTATAGAAGGGCGAAAATGCACCTGTATACTGTAGTATGTTTTTCGCATTAAAATAAACTTCTATAAATACATGTGTAATACTAAATGTACTCACATTCATCTTAATCTGTTTAACGATCTCCGATCCTCAGCAATGTTCGGTAACTCTGACTATCCAGATTTCTTTTTTTCTGATAAATCTGACTTTTATACTCATAATTTTAATTACTTTTATAGTGTTAGTATTACCATTATAGTTACACAACAACATGCTTGGTGTAGTGGATCCACCAAGAACTATACTATTCAAGTACACGTTGGTAAAGAGTTTTGAGACACCGATGCATTGGTACTTTTTTTTTCAACCTCAACTCGCTTATTTATTTCATTATATTCATAGTAGGCAAATTTGCAATAACTTTGTAAAATGCATGAATACCATCTAAAAATTTCATTTGATTTTATTTTATTTATAAAGTTTGAAAGAAAAATAACATCTTTATGATGAAAAAAATACTTTGAGGCTGAGGATCAGAGAACCTTAATCAAATTTGTATTTGAAGTAAATTTCTAGACATCTAAAATTTGCCAAATATCTTCTGGTAAAAAAGTACCATTTACAAAATGGATTAACAATCTAAGTCAAATATTGTTGTGAAACATGTAATGGCTTGATTTTTTTCTTGATCAGGTAAAAATCGGCTGTTTGAAATAAAAATTATGGATTGATTTTCAGTTTTGAAAGATTTCAACACATGTAAAAAAGAACTTAAAATTTTTATATTTTCGGTGAACAAAAAACATTTAAAATGACATAAAGTGACAAATGTCTCCCTTATTGCTTCTTAATGATACTGTAATTACTGTCAAATTCCATCAATGATTTGCAAATTAACCCTGAAGTACCGGTAGAATGGTTTGTAATTTGACCTTGAGGTTACATTGTCCTTGAATTGAAAGCAAAGTAAAAAAAAAATTTTGTTAAATCCTAAAACGTCAGAAACTGAGAAGATACAGAAGGCCATGACAAAACCGATTATGCATGCCTCCATGTATCTATTCCTCTGCTGAACATATAAATTGATTGGTGCATTCCTGCAGGGAAAGGAGCACTTAGCTCCGTATGAAATTTGCATTCATAAAATGATATCTTTGCAAGGTAAATTATATCCTGCATTCATAAATCACAGACAGATCTTTTTCCCTTTCTCTTCACCCCATTGAATTGCACTCTAAAAATTAACTGAATGATAAAACATTGTAGGATAAGACTTCTTATTCATTGAATACAGCAAATTGTTTTTCAAAAGGAAAAAAATAGAGAAAATTGTTCAGATCTGGTGATGTGTTATTAAATTCAAATAAAATGTCTTCAAACTGCAGGAAACCATTTTTGAAGTAAATGGATTTTGCAGTATATTGACATAAAGTCTCAGGAAATCCAAAATACAATGCATTTACTTTTTTACCAAATACAGTGGAGCCTCAGATATCCGGACGCCAGATATCCGGACGCTTCACTTTCCGGTCGATTTTTATTGGGAACGGAATTTTTACACAATAATTTGTCTCGTTTATCCGGAATTCCGCGTTCCGGATCCAGACGGTCAAATTTTACCACATAATACAGTTTTCCTTTAAATTTTACCTCATTTAACCGGACGGTCACATTTAAGTGTTCGGGGGCACAAAAGTTTTTTATGTGCAAGTGCAAATTGGTGTAAAAACATCTGACACTGGTTGTTGGTTTTAAACAATGCCTTCGTCCGGTAATCGGGGTCACCTGTGTCATGCTATGTACTCGCCCGAGGATATTACGATAACCATGGATGCGACATGTTTAATTGTCGCCATTTAACTTTTGAACTATTATTGTTTGATTAAAATGTCATGAAAATTGTTTAATTTGTGTTTAAAAAAGTCATCTATTGATTGAATTAAAATTCTATTAATCGTAGTGTGATTAGATCGTTCCTACGCCTATTCATTTTAAAACGTAATTGAAATGAAATATTTGATAATTTGGGTTCTGTTTACGATAGTTATTAAGACCGCTTTGGATGTTCAGGGTATCGATATTAATTTTATAGCGTGTGTTCAACTAACAGTGTAATAATAATTTATGCCAAACATGGCGTGGATGAGTGTTCACGCTACTTGTAAATATCGCTTGGGTGCAATTAACTCTATAGAAAGATGGGTACGTAAAATTAGCTTGGGTAAGTTCTGTCAATGAAAAAATAGCTTGGACAATTATCAATAAGGGAATATATACAGATTTTCACCCATTTTCAATCATCAAATGTTGAGCAGCTTCAAACATGTCAACACCACCGGCCAAGAGAGCGAGAGTTGCGATCACCGCTAGCTTGAAGAAAAAGATTTGTCAGCGTAAAGTGGAACACTGACTTTCTTCTCTTCGCTTTGTTATGCGAATGTAATTAAATTATCGGTTTAATACAGTGATTGTTATGTACATGTACATGTACATGTGTTGCCTTGTAGAATGTAGTGCTTGGTTTCCTGTGGAAAAAACATACCTTAAATAATGTTTTTAACAATATTTTGTTTTGTTAATTTAAAAAAAACTAAACTTTTTTTGTAGTGCTTATGGCTATCAAAATAAAATATTTAATTGTATAATTAATTTATGAGTTATGTTTCCATAAATATTAAAGGTAAATATCACAATTCAGATATCCGGACGCTTCACCTATGCGGACAATTTGGCCTGGGGACAAAAGTGTCCGGATAAGTGAGGCTCCACTGTACAGTAAAACTCGTTTAGTACGAACACAGATAAAGCGAAATCTTGGATATAGCGAAGTTTTTTTAGACAAAAATTGTACTCTGGTGAAAGAAAACAGGTATATAGTGAATCTGCAATAGTTATTATTACGAATTCGTTATACGGATATAACGGTTATATCGAAGTAAATCCTTTTTTCACTGTAGCATGTACTGATCCAATAGAACTAGCTTCAAGATGATGAAACAGTCTGAGTCTTTAGTCAGAAATTATACACATCATAATACCGGTATGTAATACACATTTATATTGGTGCAGATTGAAGTTACGATCAATGAGTATTGACAAACGACTGAAATTCTGACTTAACGAGGGTCTTAAGCTGGATGATGTCACATTCCTTTTCCCAACATTATTCAAATGAATCTATACCATCGTTTCCTTGTAATTTTCATGGTTTGTTCTTACCTTGTAAATAGTGTGCATGAGCATCTACGTATGATCAGATATTTATTGTTCATCGATGAAATGTCAATGATTTCCAGCACAAGAAAACATCGTTATCCATGCATATTCTAATTCTATAATAAGTATTTATTACAACAGCTTATTCATTAATTCAAAATTTTTCACATCACAGTGGTCTGTTATTTTGTTCCATACCTCCTTAGTATTCAATATTGTAGCAAACATTTAATATTTTATATAATTTATGTGTGTATACAATAAAAAATCATAATGATTTCCTACACTTAACTACAGTTTTTCTTCTAAATAAAAATCTTTGTTGAATGGCTTTTAACAATCTGCCAGAAGATTCAAAGTACACTAGCTATTAAAGCATCCTTTTGTGTTGTTACAATGCAGGGTTCTGTACTTAAAAGCATACGGGCATTCTTTATGGATGGCTCATATATATTTCATTTCAAAGAGACTGTAACAGAATCCTAGAATCTCTGAAACTGGCATGACATTTGGAACAAAAATAGACAGGTTTCAGCTTAAGAGGTAGGAGCCATCTCACCGATCTGCCAAAATGCTCAAGATGTATGCCCAATAACCCTGATTTCCTGCAATAACTCAAGGTCAGACAAAATTGTTTAATAAATTGCTAACAATCTGCACATCAAATGGAGAGGGGTCTTTATCTTGCCTGAAAAGGGTCAAAGTTGATGAGGTATTTGCTCATAGGAAATTAGAGATCTTAATAGAATGAAGTGTAAGTGAAAGGATGATAAAGAGTTTTTAATCCTCTGGAGGATCCCATCTTCCAAACTCCCCCTCTCTCTCTTGATGGGAAGTCTAGAAATTTAATGAGCAGCGTTATACAAAGGCACCCAAGTATATAATAAACAATCATTAGGAGTCAGAGAAGAAATTCGTACATTTATCGTATTTCTCAATTTTCTCCTTTTCAAAGCCTTCCATCTTCCCACGGAAAAATGATTTCATTACAAAGAATTTTTTTCATTTACTCTCGTAAGTTGAAGAAGCCTTAGTATATACTCTAATGGTTCTATCAAGGTGTTGACAAGGGCTCTTAGCACACAAAGAAGTGATTTGTGGAAATACAGGAGTTCATCATGAAACGCTAATGCCAAATAATCTCATCAACCTTATTTTTTTCAAGCATGAAATTCTGTTAAGAAAAAAAATCAAGGGCATAGCTCTACTAGCTTGTTCATGCAATGCATCAACATGGACAATTTAATATTCACAGTTGGTTATAAGAAAAACATTCTTTCATTGGTGTTTAAAAAAATAAGACTCCTTTGCATTGTCAATGTGATGTAATTTCAATTGCGCTTTGAGGCAAATACAACTTTCATTTTTTCTTTAAAGATTTTTGGAAAATGACCTTGACCTTTCTTTCATGACCATTAATTTCTAAAACACTGTTGAAGTGTTACACAGATTACAAGGACTCTGAATTGGTTTTTGTTTTCTATTATAGATTAGGAATTAAGGATATAATGTAGTTTTTCAGTAATGTTATGTGAATGCTTATTGGCATTACAACTCCCGCTTTAAATTACCAGCTGCATTCTCTTTTCTGACCAAAAGGCCCCACTTAAGATGTCTGAATAACTGATACATAATCAGTCTATATACATGCTTGGTTATACTACAGAGCTATTATAAAAGTAAAGCTTATGAACAGACTCCACTGCAGAATATCTTATAGATCTACAAATTTCCTCCCAAAGCTAGACATTTGAACTTTCTTCTTCAGTAAGATGAACTCAAATGCTTTTCAAAAGACTTTGGGTTTTATATCTAACTGAAGACTTCGTGTGACTTACATCAAGCATGCTATTGTCAAAAATTCACACCCTTACTTACTGTAAGTCAATTTACCAAATTTCTCTCGTTTGCATGACTAAATTGTGCCAAAATCTGATTGGCTCCTTCACAAGTCAGAAAGAAATATAAACAATCCCTATAATGACTGTGTTTGCATCTATAAACAACTGTATGTATTTGTAAAACAATCTATGTTTTTGAAATATATCTAAAAACTTGAGATAAAATTTCACTATTTTATTGATGGATTGAGATTATCCCAGGTACATTTAGCATCACCATCAGTTGATCTTGTTAATTGGTGGTAAGTGAGCTGTAAATCTGTTGAGGGATCATCACTATCACTTTCTCCTTAACAGTTTGCCCATTTTACTATCACATGGTCTTGCACAAAAATAATAAAGATTTAACATTCTGACCAGATTCTACTTTACAGTAAAACCCATGAGGCCCATAGCAGCTGATGCTTACATCTGTTTCCCATGTTTCCCATAGTGCTAAGAGAATGAAAGTCATTGCCTCCCCGTGAATGGGACACCAGTCATTGCAGGTAAACCTCCAGTACCAAATTCAGCTGAGTGGACTGAGACAATGCAGATAAAATGCATTCTCTAAGGACAAAAACACAAGGTGACCATAACAGGGCTTGAACCAGTGACCTTTGGGTGACTGGCCCAACACCACTTAGCCATGTGCTCCAAAGATTCTACTGATTTAAAAAAACATTCTTAGAGTGTGTAGAGCTAGTACCAAATGCAAATTAAGTCGTGCAAATCATAAAAAATCTAAATCTACCTATTATAATACTAGAACTAAACATGGTAAAATCCTTCTGTTAAAAGTCATTTAAAACTGAGCTTGCGTGTCAGTTGATCAATATAAGCTTGTTTATGTAAATGGATTGTTCAAAACCAATTTATTGTTGTCATCTGTGAGATGATTTTATGAAGAGCATTTGATCTCCTGTTCTGCCCAGCCAAAATGTCTGCTGTCATTGAAAGATGACATTTTCCAATTTTCCAGTTTTTCAAAACCTGGTGGGAAATAAAGTCCCCACGAAACTCCGAGTTTCCCCAAGTAATTGACATGGCCATTCCCTACCTCCAACTGATATTTCCTCTTCAAACCTATCCTCAACACCCACTGTACATAAAATCTATAAGCATAGGAATAATAAAAATGACTTCTTACTTCATCAATCATAAAAGTTTTTGTAGAGGGGGATACTACTGTAATTGCTTTTCCATTGAAATTAAGAATAGTTCATTTAGTTTTACTACGCATGTGAACACTGTTGTCTGTTTGTCCCCTAAAACAATCCTACATGTAGCTAATCAGGAAATGAAAGGAAAAACAACACACCTATAGGATAAAAGCAGAGGGAAAGGGCAAAACCCCAGAAAGACTTCAACCCACGGAACAACTGTAGGTTTTAATCTCATCTTGTTTTAAATACGCAGTGCAATACACAAATCAGTTGGAATAATACCTATAGTTAGAGATCTCATAGATACCTGCCTTTGTGATGAAAAGGTAGTTCATTTACATCAAGAGTACCAGGTAATTAATAGTTTGCTGTAAACTTGAATGAAGGGGAGGGAGGGGGTGATTCCTGACAATGGTATTGAGAGATACTACTGGTACCAACAAAGGAAGAAATGACCAATAAATCAGACATACTAGTACCAACAAAGAATGAAAAATTAGAGGTGTGAATCCTATTTGACCATTTTCATGACAGGTAATCATATAGAACTAAATATACATGCATACATATATTTCTATTAAATTTTTAGCTGATTTCATCTGACAGACAATGTAATCTGATGCTGATGCTCTCTCTCTCTCTCTCTCTCTCTCTCTCTCTCTCTCTCTCTCTCTCTCTCTCTCTCTCTCTCTCTCAGATTATTTAAAACCATTAGTTTTCAAACCTTGCAAAGTAAAAAATAGTTCAATTTAAAAATCTTAATTTTCTCCCCCTTCCCAGTACTCCTTTTCTTTAGAACAATAACTTCTAGCTATTGGTCATCTAAAGAGGATAAATTCTTCATAACCTCTTTTTCAAATCCCTCATAGGGGCCTTCAGATCTTTGTCTGGATATCTTTACCAGGGTCATAAGACTCAAATAAACATGGTTATTTCTCTCTTATCTTTCTCACATCTCCCACTCTCTCTCTAAAACAGCACAACTTGACTTCAACGTTCAAACCAACCAAACTTCTTTCTTTGACTGAACAGCAGCAAAAGTGTAACTATCAAACTTAAAGACCCTCTCATATAACTGTAAAGCAGCCTTTCATAGTGTCAGCTTCCTTCAACTTCATTTCAAATTTTATTGTAAGTTGATAAACTGGTTCACTGACTAATTTTCAAGATTGAGGCATTTTATCTACCTAAAAAGTATTTAAAAAAAAATAAATAGATGTATTGGTAGGCAGTAGTAAGTATTTTCAACAACCAAAATCTTGTGAAATTCATGAAATAACTTTTCAACTTTGAGAGTAAGTATTGCAGGAACTACTAGTTCTGTTTAGTACCTACCATTTTCGAAGCAGATGTTTCCAAGGGCCCGGCAAGCCTGTGTGGCCATCATGATGTCATCAGACTTGAGGTGCTGCAGTAGGATGGGGACAAAGCCCTGCATTACACATGGCTCACGGATCGTTTCTGTCATCGAAGTGAGAGAAAAACAAGGAATAATTAAACAACAAAGTCTAAACATGTTAAACACACTATAGTCTGTCCCAAAATATTTTTCCATTGCTCAAGAGATGAAGGTACCCGGATGATAAGGCTGAAAAATTGTGCAAGGTATTCTGTGTGACTTCTGAATAGAGAAAAGATGTTAACATTCCCCAGTATAAATCTCTGTAAGAAATTGATTTTTGTTCCTGTGAATTTTCCGAGTGAAAGACGACAATAAGTCAATTAAGATATCTTGGAAATTTTCTCTTTCATCTATTTCAATTGCACTTCTTTCACAAGTATGTGTATTTTTATGAAAAATTGTCAAAATGTGTGGCATAAATATTTTGGGACAGACTATTAAAACTTCAAATTGCTGTAGAACTAAAACAATTTTTGTTGCTAACATAAGTTCTTCAGATATGACTGATCATTGTTTAGTGCAAGCAGTAGTGCTAAGTGCCTAGTGGAAATATCATATCTACGATCTTTTGATCCCCAGTACAGCTTCATCGAACTTGTGCTTTGAAAATTTGGGAGCTTGTAAATTTCACAGTTTCACAATCCATCCAAATTTGATAATTTTCTCTTTTTTACTTAATTTTTTTTTTACACAGATGCATATTGCTGGAAAAGGAATCTGACATCACACCAAGACCTTTGCAATGAAGCAAGAGGTTTTGATGGAGCTTTATTGAATGAGTTCCTCATTGCTGAGAAAAATCAGTGCAGGAGCTTTGATGCATATCGTTAACATAATCATCTATGGAAAATTGCAGACTTCTGTCAGAATACAAATAAAATGCATCTATGAGTCCATATCTACTTTCAGTACTTTGATTTTTACATCATCATGAACTGCCACATGAATCATGAATTATGAATAGCTGCAGGTATAAGATGCATGAAAAAAGTTGGCTGCATAACTTCTTGCATCAGACTAAATGTTGACACACAGACTGACTGATGGGCACAGCAATTACTAAAAGCTCCATGGGATCCTATAAAATCAATTCAATTCTGTTAAATCAAAATTAATTTTCCCTTAAACTTACTGTTCGGAGCTATGCAGGATTAGACAGAAAAAGGCCTAATTGGAAAACATAGTATACCCCTGACATTTAATTTCTCTAATATCAGGCTAGCAGCTTAATAATGTCCTTTAAAATCTAATTAATTAGCTATTTCCAATTTTGACTATATTTAACCAGCTTTTTTTCTGTCAGCCTTAAAGAGTGATTAAACTTTCAACAACAGCCAGATGTGCACCAGTATGTATTGAAAAAAATTGGACTGCTGTTTGCAGTACATTATATGTGTACTCTCTGGCAGGCATGAGTCAATTGTGTTTATGGTGCTTTCTACCTACTGTAAGTGTGCTTTGTAATCAATATTGATGTGGCCAGATTTAATCATCACACCATCGTCTAGGATAAGAGCAAATGATATCAAGCAGGTTCAAAAGCCCCCTCTCAGGGCACCGAGATTTGCCTTAAAGCTCTGGAATATCAGATATCTCTGCGTTCGTGTCATTGTACCTGTTTTGCCGAGTTCTGCCAGAATTTGGATGACCTTGCATAATGTTCCGTCGGAGGTGTGTGTCATGATGTCGTAGAGATCTCCAAGCATGCCGTTTTCAACTGCTGTCTCCAACGCTTGGTCCAAATCTTCTTCTACAAAAGATTAATTTTGTTTCATGCATAAAAATGTTAACATGATATTTCTTTTTTATTTAAAAATTGATTTTTTTTTAATTCATCTGCATTGTTCAATTCAGTTTGCAATGATATTGTAAAAGGGTTTTTATCATTTTTCTAATCTCCAATTGATGACACATCTAATCTTACTATTTTAATATTGATCTCTTTATACTTCCTATATAAAATTTCTTAAGAACTTATACTATACACCTATTACTGTTGTACATTACTATTTTCTCTAAATCATTATGACATGACATTTTATCTCCTTCTAAAAATGTGCAATGCATTAAGTTAAAAATATGTTTCATGTGTGCCATGAAAGAGAATTTGTATCAAGAGACCCGGATAACAAAGGACATTATAAGACGTAGAACCATCAAACATTTATTAAGCACACCTCGTAAAATCCCAGAATTAACAATTATCAATAATGCATGGCACTGAATCTCTGTTGCATTTGAGGGCTTCAAGTACAGTAAAACAGCCCATATAAAGATCTTAAATCTGGCATCAGAGGAACGGAGATTTTACCATCCCCTTCCATTAACAGACAATACAAAGTCATAGCCGATTAAATACCGATTATCGCTTCTTCACAGACCCTGGGTGAATTAGCTATTCATTGAATATTATTATTATTAAACAAATGATTGAGCAGTATCTGATCAACCTATAGAATAATCAACTGATTAACTATCCGATCGTACCATCAATTATCAACATTTTTAATCACTTGAGAAATTTTGACATGAATACTCACCATCTTGCTCCACTAACAGGAACTTAAGAATACGATCCAGACACTTTTCGGGTTCGTCTGATGACAACCTTAGGCTCTCCACCATGTTTAGAATGTCCTCGCTCTCTTCCGCTTGACAAGACAAAGCAGACTCCATCATTTTTTTATGGTTAACTAAGCACACACTTTGGTATTAATAATATCTATTGTTACTGTATCAGCAAATGCACACGCCTCAATAAAAATCTATCTCTCAGGCCACCAGAGAGAGAGAGAGACTCACAATGCTAGCTAGAGAGAAAGAGAGAGAGAAAAAAAAACTTCATATATTTTGTCAATTAAATTATGATCTGTTAAATCCTAATGATCCAGAGTGGAAATGTGACACACTGCACAATGTTATCTGCTTTTGTATGGAGAGGAAAATCTCCAATCCTTCAGCCAGTGTATTGTCAATCATTTTTTCCCCTTCCTGCTGGGCATTTAAAATTACAAATACGGAACTCTCTTCTCTCGAAATAGCAGTAAGTTCATGCAGGATTTTCATTCATTGATGGAGAGAGAGGGAGAGAGAGAGTGGGAATAAGTAGCAGGCAAGTTGGTCTACCCAATAATTAACCCATCTGAATATTCATAACATGATGACTGTGGGTCACCAAAGGTCAAGCTTGTCTTTCAGAGTATCCCCCTTCTACGGAATGATTTGACCTGTACATAATTCCATTATTGTGCAATAAAACCATTAACATTTGATTGTTTTAAAGGCTACATGTATGACAACTAATCCTATTTTCCAGCGAAAATCGAAGTTAAATCCTTTTGGAGCAGCTGACTATGTGGAAGTTAGACTTTGTACAGTAATGGGAATAAATGTCTCCCCTAAGACAGTTCTAAATTAATTTCTTACAAGTTATCGAGTCAAAGGCGGTCCAAGCATTGTATCTTCTTAAGGTTGAACTCAAATTAAGCAAGGGAAAAAAAACTAACCCTATTTATGGCAAATTCCAGTTGAATGAACCATCTTCATCTCAGAGTTACAGAAATGGTGTGTTCAATTTCAATTACTTAGTCAGAACAACATTTCATCCATGCACAAAATAATGCACAAAATAAAAAAACACAATGAATACCAGACTGCAAACTCCCCCTATTTAATCAGTTTGGTTCTTGTCCAAGTACTTACCATAAGGCACATTGCAACAATCTTACAACTGTGAGAATAATTTTGATGATTTATATACATTTAAATTTGATCAAGGTGCCTATAACAATTCAATTTATTCATGAAATAAAATTTGATGGTTTTTTTTTCTTTCTTTTTCCCATTTTTTTGTTTGTTTATTTTTTTGGTAATTTATAAAATTTCATTATAATTGAACCTCCTCATATAACTGTAATTAATTAGACATGGATATAAATTAAATTAATTTTCTAGTCACTTGGTCTTTCAGCTGGATTTTTATTGGTCAAATGAAAATTTACCTATACATGCTTGAACAATATATACAAAAAAAGTGGAACCCTAAATCTAAAATTTTCTGGTCCCAAACCATTAATTAGGCCAATGGTTTTGAGCTGTGGGGTATGCATTTCATATCCATCAACTAGATTTTCAATTGATGGTTAACATTTAAATTCTTATTATAAAAATTTGTATTTAAAACATCCCCTATTACCGGTAAACCTGCAATACAAAACATAAACTCTAAAACAGCAGAGTGGGGCTTTGGGTTTGTTATTATTTAACATCGTTTGGTCACTGATACATGTTAAACACTACCAGACACCTCTACTACACTAGAAAAGAGAAAAAATAGTTATAGCATCAAATACACCACACTTGATCAATGATACATTACAATCCCTATCTCTGTCTTGACATTTGCATTATCTTTCTGCTGAAATATTTGAATTGATCCCTCAATGTTATAATTTTTTCCGACTTGAATGACATTTTGAAAGTTGCACTCTTGAATTCTTAATAAAAGTGCAGAGATACTGGTGGACTTTTGATATAGTGCTGAAAGGTAATTAACCTATTTTACCCAATGCATTTATCAATACCCAAATGCAATAGTTTTGAGACAATGATCAATAATGCAAAAGTAATAAAGTAATCAATGGTAGTAACTTTGTCCCTCCCCTTCCCTCCATCTTTCTCTCTCTCTCAACATTGATATACCAGTATGTAGATCATACTAGATGCATGAGATTAAAAAATTATGCATTACCATCCAATTCAAATGCTAAAGCAAAATTTGACTTTTGACCTAATGACCTTTTTACAAGTATACCCAGTAACCTTGACCTTATAAAAATAAAGGTTAAAAAGAAAAGGAATCTATGACCTTTTACTCCAACTTTATGACCTTTCGTAGGCTCCAGAAGCTTTCTCTAACAGCTTTACTTCTATGATCCTAGCATTCGCTGCAACTTAATTGCAACACAAAAATATTCTCACACTTATGTAATATATACAGCCTCTATTGCTTTTCACTTTTGTTCAAAGTTTGTTGACTCATTTAAATTCTGGTTCAGTGTATGAAAAAAAGAGAAATACTTTACACGAGTTTGTTGTGTTTTAAACATAACTTGGAACATAATTTTATCATTAAAGTAATCTGTTTTTCAAATAAATATCCTGTTCAGCTTGATAGTATGTTTTAAAACAACTAGAACTCTCAGTTCATATCGCTATAACAGCAAAATCTTTTTTTAAAGCAAGTACAAGTGAAAAAAAAAACTCAGAACTTAAAGTACATGAAAATGGAATATGGAACAAATTATGTTCATTTTACGATATTGTATTAGACAAGTTTACTTGATAATGTAGCAAAATATGGATCATGTAGAAGCAGAAATATTTGTTGGGGATTTAATTTCGTTATTTTGTTGGCAGTATAAATCAACGAAATTCAATCCATGACGAATTTTTAACCCAAGCACTTATAAATAGATAGTTGATCAGTGATACATTTTAGGGATTACAATATGATGAAATTAAATGCAAACGAAATTTTACTTGGTATAAAAACAACGAAATTTTAACCAAATGAAAATATGTGCTTCTACAGTATATCGCATATTTATAGAAAATATACGACTTTCTGCCCTGTGCAATATAAACAGAAAATTCACCTTCTCGTGTATAATAAACCCTAGGGGTGTGTAATCAACTTTATTACATATCCCATTCCAGCAACCTCTGTTTGTTATGAAACACCTTTTACCTTTATCGCAAATCTTACATGAAAGTATTCGCTACGACCGATGTAGCATTGCGTTGAGTGATGACACTTTCTAATCGGTGTGTATTTCAATTGTGATTTGAAATAAAGATTCTGATTGGTGCATTTATATAGACCCGCCCATTTATCAAATGCATGTTGAGAACATGATGCTAACACGTGGAAAGATATGTCGGAGAAAGAAAACATCTCATAAAGTTGTACTAGCAAGTTAAAATTTACGTACAGAGTTATTTAATAACAAACGGGGAGATGTTCACGTACATGTGTAAAATATTAATGAAAAGAAAAAGAAAAAGTTCCCTAAAAGCAGGGACCGGCGCATATAGATTATCAGTCACAGAATAAGATTGTACTTATCGAATAATGTCATTCAGTTCATTGTGAAAAAAAATCGCCAGAAACTGTTTAGTGAACAAATAAATTTGACGTTACCGTTCATAATGTACCATATACTGTATATGGAAAATCGCATGAGTTGAACTGTTTTTCCTCATAAAAAACTTGTTGCAAAATGTAAATCCACGGGAAAATTCGGGTTGACACGCTGTGAAATCCATTAGACGTTTTACAGCATATGTCTTCACTGTTTTATTTACAATAAATATGTACTGATATCTTTGAAACATCGTCAACAGCTCCGCAAACTGAAGAAATGTGGTTTGTTTATATACATTGAAAACTGTAAAATGGCGACTCGATCTGCACGTGAATTATACAATCCGAGGTCGATTAGCGTGTCAGTGTCAACATCAGAAGTAAATATTGTGTGATTAATATCGAAGAACATATAATAAAATGAATGTTTATACAGACTAAGTGAGTTACAAAATAACGTTGATCACAGATCAGTCCAAAATTGAAAACGTTTACATGCCGTAAAATTCAATTTTTTGGTATGTTTGAAAACACATGCACACTTGTAGTTCTAAGTGTGTCATATTAATCAGTCAAAGTTCAACAAAATGCAATATAGGCTATGTAATATTTATTGTCAGTATCTGTTGTGAATTCTTTGGAATAAGCTACAACAAAATAAATATAGCCTCATCTTAAATTGATGCGTTTAACAGCTAAAAGGATTTGAATTTTTCGATGAAGTATGTATTATATTTAAAAATGAATTGGGGATTGAACCTGTTTTAACAGCGTGTTCTTGACAATTGTTTACACAAAAAAAGAAGATGCGATTATTGTGAGAACTCTTAGTCAATTATTGCAGAAACGACACAAATACCACGTCAGCAGGTATGGGTGGGCGGGTACTAAAACGGCCAATGAAAATGCTTGTTTATATAACTGCAACTCGCAATCCCGATAGTGTCGTCACTCAACGCATCAGTTTATCACTCGCAACGAATTCACCCGTGTAAGATTTGCGATAATCGTTGGCTCACTTGACGTAGAATTCAGTAAGTTTCGTTCAATTCTGTTGTCCGAGTGAGACATCGAATGATTACATCGACATCAAATTTAATTAATAGTATACAAACAGCTGGTTCAAATTAACAAAAAAATACGAGACAAGTATACAACACCAAGTGATCTGTTGACAATAATTGCTAACCATATGATGTTTTTTTTTGTTTCTTCGATATTTTCTGTATTAAATATTATAAATGATGACTTGGCTTTTTTTATATTGCATCTCATATCTGCCTTCGCTCGCTGTTTATCAGCCATCAAACTAATGGCTCTCAAGCAAATATAGGATGCAATATTAAAACTGCCATGTAATAATACGTGTACTACTACTTATTAGGTTTAGTGTTAATAAGGTTGATCAATCTCATAGATGGCAAAGGGAAGCTTTCTAAATCGTACTTCTTAAACAGGTGTGTGTATTCTGAATTCACTACTTTATAAATAAGTACATTTAAAGCTTTCTTACAAAGTCATAGAATAAGATTTTTATTTGTTCTGGCAGATATATTTTGTCTGTGGTTTGTAAATGCCAAATATTCTTTAGTGAAATTGATGAACAGTCAGTCAAATTTAAGTGTCCTAAAATGCAATGTTGAATGTTATACTCTGTCCCAAATTTTTGCTTTCACCACTTTTTGCTTGATATTTCGATAATCATAAATACCTTTGTGCTCACACTACGTTCATCCACTAATATGAAAAATGTCCAGATTATCTGTTTTGAAACGCCCCCTCTACCGCTTCAGGTTTCAATATACATCCATAAATAGAAAGTCTAAACGGGTTTCGCATTGCATCAGCCATTAATAAGCCCGGATGATAACGTTGAAAAATTGTGCGTGGTGTACCGAGTACTTCCAAATGGAGAAAAGATGTAAACATTTCCCATTATAAATCTCCGTAAGAAATTTGTTTTCGTTCCTGTGAACTTTTATGAGTGAAAAATGATAATTGTTCAATGAAGATATCTTGGATATATTCCCTTTTACCGATTTCAACTGTATTTCTTTAACAGGTATGTGTATTTTTATTAAAATTCGTCAAAAAGTGATGGAAGCAATAACTTGGGACAGACTATAACAGATCATATTAAGATTCAAGTTATGTCAACATGCTCAATATTCTTTACAACTTTAAATAGGAAAATATAAAAGGTTCTCCAGAGACTTGTCGATATTCTGCGCACTAAAATTGCATTCATTACAAAAAATGAGCATTCAAAACTGTCTTTGATACAAAGATATTTACATGACTCTAAAATAAAAATAAATCAAATGTATTCTGTTGTCATGTCATTTTTAAAGCTAAATAACTCTATGGAACAACAAAAATACGTTGAAAACATAAATACTTATTTTGTTTTTTTACATTTGAAAAGCAAGGCACTTAGACGATTACTCACACATGATGGTACAAAAATAGGTGTATATTCTTTCCCCTCAGTTCAGGAAATCCAACTATTGTGTGTGCGCTGCCATGACACCGGAAGTATGATAAAAGAAGAAGTTGGAAAAAAAAATCTAAACCCGAAAAAATATTTAAAAATGTGAAGAAAAGAAATTTGAAAAATACTGATATCACTTGTAACCTTATCTTTTTACATGCTGATTATTTGAAATGGGAAACAGATAGCTCGACAACTCGTTTGCATCATATTTTGACAGTGACAAAACGGGAGAACCGAAAGGACAATATTCACTATGTGCGAAATACCTGATTTCTTATAAAACAGTTTGATAAACATTTAAAAAAAGTTGAATTAATATAAAACTCTTTTGGTTTATAAGATAAAAATACAATAACGTTTTCACGAAAAGTTGCAACGTAAATCTATTTTTGGCCAAGCAAGCTTCCCTTCAGGTAGACGACCTTCACATTACTCCCATTTGGTTCTTTAGTTTATAAACTTGATGGCGGTCTAGGAGAATATACGTGATGTCTTATGCCGTAGTTCTGAAGGGTGGGCCACCCTGGGGATTTAGGATCCAGGGTGGAAAGGAATTTAACGAACCGATATCAGTCGCCAAGGTGTGTATTTTTCACTTATTTGAAGTTGCAATTTAATAAGATTTTCAATAATTTTTTTCTCAGAAGTTACAAACTACCTGCATTAGGTTAAGGGAATATGAATATTGTAAGCTAGCACTGAATATGAAAGTAGTTGAAGTTTTAAATGAATGATCTTTAATGGTGTATGTATTTTTGACAGTGGGTTGGATAAGAGGGAAACTTTAATTAAGGGTAGAAAATAATTACTGTTGTAATATTTATTAAAAATTTGTTATTGACTTTCAAAGTTTTACATCATGAATATAAAATATGACAGGTCTTAATAAATCGATGGTACTCTTTAAATTTAATGTTTGATACAATGGGTTCTCAAGCATTTAAGTGTTAGATAAAGATGTCATCTTGATCTTTAATTCCGTTAGCATTCACAATGGTTTAAAACCTATCAGCAGTTAAAACTGTTAAATGGCTTATAATGGAAATAATCCCAATTAAGTAAACATGTTGGTATTGTGGTTAAATAGGTTTGAATTAGGTTTCTTTGATATTACATGATTTAAGTTGACATAGCTTTGTAATAGGAATCAAAGGAAGACTTTTCTTATAGAGTCCTGATATAAGAGATCCTTAGAATTTTTTAAGATCCTCTTAAACCTACATGAAATCAGCAAGTGCTTTATAAATAATGATATTTTAAACAATGCAGTTTTTCTCGACTTGGTAGTCAACACTTATTTTAATATTCAAAGACAGTAGATACAAAAACTACTTGAAAAAAAATCTAATTCTGAATGAACTTCAGCTGTTCAGTTTCCGGTAGTCGGTAGATAGGTATTTTGTGAACTGATAGTCAGAGAAGTTCTATATTTAGCTGGTAAATTTTTCATCTCATTTGATAAAATTTGCCTTGATAAACCTGGCAGCAGATAATGATTAATGGTAGAACATTTTAATGTTGAAATATGAATAGTCCTCCCATCTCCTCTGTTTGCTTTTCTTTCAAACCACCGGAAATTACAGTCAGGTATGGAACAAAAAATTTTTAAAGGCCCAAGTATTGAATAGTTGAGAAAGTTGTAAAATTAGTCAATTAAGACCCCTAATGATGTAGCTTTTCAATGTTTTCTTCAAAAAGAAATAATGTAAAGTTCAACTTTATCTTTGTAAAAGAACTTTAGTCTTGAAATGTGCCTTTGTAATATGATGAAATACAATACACAATTGTTACTGCCCATTGAAAAAATGATAAAAAAGAGAGGTATAATGAAGACAATTTCAAGATAGCATACATTACGGTGCTTGAGCAATCCTATTATTGCAACTTGTGTTAATTGTAGCAGTACAGGTATCCGGTGTCATTTCTTGGTAATTGTTATGAATAATATTGCCCGCAAAAGATGCAAGCGTGTGTATGTCTGTGTGCATTAGTCTGATGTGTTTTCTGTGAGAGAGTGCATGTGTAGTGTAGATTTTTGCAATGAATTATTAGAACACCATGAACAAGATCTGGTAGATGATGAGGAAGTATGGAAACTCTTCAGGGGAGATAGTGCCTTGTCTGATCCAATAGATGATCTCTTATTGGATCCAGCCCAAAGTGATTCAGCACAGAAAGAGGATTGAGAGAGCTCTGCGAGTAGGGCTTTGGCTTATTCCTGCACTGTACACCAAATCTCAAGGCAAAAATAGAAAAAAAAAAACTTACTAAAAAACCATGTGGCTGTGCCTGACTCTCGGTATAGATAAAATTTGAAACATTTGATATCAAGATATTTTTTCAAGATTAAGACAGGAGGGAGAAAAATTTATTTGGGTAAAGGCACAGCTCTGAAAAGATTCAGATCTCCTTGTTTTTATGCATTGAATTGTACATATACATCTAAGAGATAACGAAGTTCTTCAATCTCTTGAGTTGAATCAACTTCTGTTGTAGACAAGCTTGACACTCAAGTGTTTTCCGTAAGTGACTTCTGTTTTGTGTATCAAAGGTGTTGTCTGTTTAACTTTCCTATTCAATGACTGACTTCATGATAAATTATTTTTTTTGCAAAAATTGTTGTTGCATCATACTGCCCAAATGCCAACTTTTTTTATTTTCACTATTAAAAAATTAATATTAATCCAAATTGTTTCCCTTTTGCGGTGATTATTTTACCACATGTTAGTTATTTAGTTACATATTTATTAATCATGGTTGGCAAAGGAAGAGCCAGCAACAGACTGACTTAATGCTATTACACAGTTCATTAACCCTCTCCTGGATGGGTTTTAGCAGTGGAGTGAGGAATTTTTGTTTGTCTATCATTTTAGGCTGACTTAGAGGGATCTTCCTGGTTTTCCAGATGAAATACACCCTTCAGGTCATAATGCAGCCTGCTGTATATTCAAGCTGAAATACAAATATTGAAAAAGCATTTAACATAGAGCTGTTGGTTTGGTGAAAACCCCCCACACTTTTTAGATGAAAGAAAAGGAATAGCTATTTTTATTATCAAAGAAAAGTAACTCATTGTTTTGAAAGGTTTACTACCGTTCCTGTAGGGACCCTATGTGTCAGCAAGTTCTTTATTCATTGTATGCTGCAATTTTTGACAGTTTTGACTCATTCTGGATTTAATTACTATTTCTTGGTTCTTAATTCTGCATGTTAAATGAATGAATGATCAGCAAAAAAAGAATGAGAGAGAGAATATTGTGCAGTGAAAAACAATTATTTTTTACTGTTGAGATGTTGGTTCCTGGATTGGCAAATAACAAGATTCCCTCTTATTAAGAATTATTTGCTAAGGATTGGCAAGAACATGTCTGATTTACGACTCCAAATGTAAAATGCATACAGACTCTGGCAATTGACCATGCATGGCTTTGCATAACTTTATGAGACCTTATGATCTGTTAGTTTGGTTTTGGCAGACTGACGTTTATATGGAGATTATTTAAGGTGGGGTCAAGTGGCTTAGGTGGATGAATACCAAACGAGTATGTAAAATGGCATAACCAAATAGAAAAAAATACAGTTCAGTAAATTCATTAGGAGACATGTAATTGTAGTGTAACTCTTTGACCCTATCGAGTTTTACCTAACTATGACCCTTTGCTAGGAGGAAGTAATTATTTTGGAAAGCCTGTTTATTCATTACGCTATGAATTTTTTTTTTTTCTGTTTGAAGCGAAGGTAATATGATGAATTCCTCCAACTGTTTGTTTTAACTGGGAAAATTACCAGCATATATTGATTTAAAAAAAAACCCCAAACTTTTAAACAAATAGCCATTTATAAGAACCTGTTATATTTTCATCAGCGATTAAAGTTTAGAGCAATATGATTGAACAGAATATGAGATTATTAATGAGACATTTTTGGCTGCTGTGTATTCACTGTACAGGTTGCAGATCACAGTTAGATTGGAGCTCTTGCCAACACAGTTGTATCTGGGATGATATAATGACTGTCTACTGCAGGCCGCCGGTGAAGCTGCACATGCATGCACATGCAGGTGTGAAATGAGACCTGTAAATATCTCGTTTGTTCAGGGTTATCTTTTTTTTTTTTTTTTTAAGTTGAAGTGTTTGAAATCAATGTCTCAGCAATTTCTTTTAAGTCTTTTTTGAATTCTGTTTTTTTTGGGGGGTGACTTAAAAAAAAAAATGAAATAAAAAATATTATTTAAATTTAAAAGCTTTTTTTTTGTAAATACATGTATAAACCTATCAATACCGGTATATATCGTGGTGCAGAGTTATTCTATTAGTTCAATAAAGCACTTTGATCATTGTCAGTAAATTCATTTTCTGGCTTCAAGATGTGCAATGGATCCACCCTTTTTACTTTAAGACTTTAAAGAGTTGAGTCTGAATGACGTCTGCTTGTTGCAGAATAATCACATCATGACTGTGTGTATCTTGGCAGTGAGGGGCTGATATATTTAAACATTGGGGGGATGCTATTTCTGGAGGAGCATCAGCCATATCGCCGTAACCTATCCCCGTTTGTACACCAATAATCACGTCTTTCAAGTTTATTGCTTAATTTTAACGTTGCTGTACAGATATTTAGAGCATGACTAACACAAAAAAAATAGCAGTCAATTAGAAAGATGAAGAAGTCTTAATTGAAATATTTTTAGGCTCTGGCAGCTTACACACTGAGTTTAATGTGCTGTAGTTACTAAATAAAAATCCTCATTTCTAAAGTACTATTTGGAGGGGGCTTGCTCTTATCATTGAGTTGAACAGCAGCAATGAAACAATCCCAACCAAATAAAAAAAAAGTTCTGACAATAGATTCTGACGCCATGGCGATGACCTCAGAGGTCACTGCACCAGTGAATTTCTTTTTCCATCATGTGATATGTGCTAGTTGCTGAGGAAACTGGGTTCCTCTTTTTCGGTGGTGGGATTATTCAAATTCGAAAAAAAGAGATTTTGATCAAACAAAAGAAGAAGTAAGTATAAAATCTTTTAATGATATTTTCGAGATTTGTTGATGGATTACAAGATTTGAAAATGAAAAGAATGTTAATTTCTCATGTGGTTCAGCTATTGCTGCAATAGGTTTTGATGTTGGAAGATGTTGAAGTGTATATCAGAGACACATGTTAACTGCCGATTACTTGTAATTAGTTGCATTCCAGCCTGTTCCCTAGCTCTAGGTTGATTTAAATACTCCATAATTGTAACTAGGTATCTATCATTATCTATGTTCACAAATGGGAGGTTATTCAATGAAACAGATGGCCGAGGCTAGATTACAATTGTAAGGGTCAGTAATTCTGATTAGAATTCAACTCTTGTTAGAAAATCCTTTGAGTTGCCATTTACATCTATTTTTATGGGTTATATATACAAGGATTAAATGGTTTTCCTTTTTATCTTTTTATAAGAATTTCTCTCCTGTAGGTACGTTTTTACTACAGCTGATGAGTATTGTGATATTTATTACAGATAAACCACTGTTCAAAGGCCCGTAAAGAGCTTTAGAGCGATACCTGTTTTCATTATATACAAATATTCGAGTACATGTACTTATTAATTTTTTACTTTTTATTTCAATGCTTGACTAGCTTAAAGTAAGGCTGTAAAGTTAAAAATAAGTTGTTTTTTTTTAAATAATCATAGAAGGGTATGTATGTGAAACGAGAGAATTTTTTAAACGAAACACTACACTTACAATCATGCACCATGCATTGAAATAAACATTCCAATTTGAAAAAAAAATTGTTTGGTAATAAGAGAAATTGTGGGAACAGCATGCATATATAGCTTTGAAATTCATTCAATTGAGACACAATTGAGGAGAAATTTCTTCTTCACAGTTTGTTTAGTCTGTTGAGAATGGGGAAGATTAGATAGCCCTGTATGTGTGCAAGCATTTTGTTTATGCTGGCTAATTTCTCTTTTGTGGCTACAATGGCCACCTTCCCCTTTTCCTCTCAGAACACAATTTCTCCTAATTATCAGCCTCAGATAAGATAATTGAGTGTGGGCCTGTTCTCACTAAGACAGCCATATTGTGCCATCACCTGATAGAAACAGCTTTTCTCAGCAGGGCATCCCTAACTATCATGTACAATTGTCTGATATATGTGGGTGCATTACAGATTGTTCAGCACATGCATTTGGAAAATATCATCCTCTTCAAATAGGTGCATGTTTTAACATTCCTGGGTTAAAAGATTACTTCTTACCAAAGAATTGCAGCGTAAATGCAATTACATTTCTCTATCACATTTCATGTTCAAGTAAGATAACTTATGTGTTAGCTAGGTTATGAAGTTTTTAAGTGAAAGTTTATCAATTAAATAGATACTCTATACACCTTTTGAGTGACCGCAATGTACTCATTTGAAGATATTATCGATAACAATGAAAAGAAAATGATAGCATGCTAACAGCTAAAGATGCCTGATGCAGATACTGTAATGATCTTGTGGTTATTAATCACCAAATATCAACACAACCCAAGATATTCACTTTGAATGTGTCCCAAGTATCTTCTTTATTAGTGTGAGTTCCTATTAGGCTATAGTTGTTAATGTTACGGATAAAGTATAATGAACCTGTGATGTCATAACCTCAGTCTCTGACAGGCTATAAGACAATAAAGACCTAGTTGTATAGGAAATACCACCAGCTACACTCACAAGCTAGACTAAGCTTTACCCCTTCAAGACTACCATTCAACCTTAGTCTTGTATCATTCTGAAGTTGGTACTTTTAATAGTCCAAAATACATGAATCTAGTGAAGCCATCAGGTTTTGAAATTTGTAGTCTGTTCTCAGGAAGAAATTAGTCAATTTGGTAGGAAACACTTTGTGTAGTTGAATATACAACATGCCTTTAATACATTTGAAGATTGTATGACTTCTGTTGAAGTTATCGTTTGGTGACATTTGGTAGGCTAGTTGCTGTTGAATGTACAAAATGCCTATATTGCATTGGGAAGTAGTCTTATTTGTGTACACTTCAGGGCATTTTCAAACACACAGTGCATGGAGATGGAGCCCTGAGGGTCAATCTGCTCAGCTGGGTATTAAAGCTAATGGGGGATGCTTGTTTTATGGATTGAGAGAAGGAGGATACCAGGTCAAACAATAAGATTTTCACAACTTTTGATTGTTGGCCATAAAACCTGAAGTGGATCTTCTCCCTTTACAAATTGCACTGGCTAAACCGTAGAGGCTAAAAATGGTTAAAAAACAGAAAACACATGTTGGCAAAGTGGCGCATGAAAGGTCGACAGCACTAATTAATTGTTTACCTCAGCTGTGAAGAGATTTTACAGAGGTGTAAGACGGAAGACATTGTCAAGGTTACTGGTAGTCTGGTTGCAATACTTCCAGGATTCCACTTTTCCTCTATCTTTGAAGGACTTTGACGGATCTCTTTGATATCTTACTAGACGATTGGGTATTTTTTTCTCTCTCACTATCTTGCTTTCTCTGCTGTGAATTGGAAGCGCTCTAAAAGGAAAATTTTTATAGCATGTTCCCTGTAAAAAAAAAATATTTAATCAATGACAAATATGTATAAAAAGTGACTTAAAAGTCACATTAAAAATGGCACAATGTTCAGTTGTGAATGATTTGTCATTTGACATGTTGGATATTGCAACTTCTTCTATGGACAGAAAATATATATACCGGTATAAAAATGATTGTTTCATATACTACCGGTATATAAGTACATGTATTTACTATACAAAATAAATTTTAGTGTTTCCATTCCACAAATGACATCTTTGAGATGTTCCCTTTCTTTGTGTTCCTTCCAGAAACACTGCTTCATTACATTTCATTACATGAAAAAGTGCAGCTGTCAGATGTAAAGCACTTTAAAAATTAATGAAGAAGAGAGGGGAAAAAATTCCACTATCATCCCCTGGAGCCTGCAAATACAGTTTCCCCCTTTTTCCTCATGAATTTCAGAAATTAATCTTGATGGATGGAAACCGAGTCCCACCTGGATAACCCTAGTGCATCAAACCTCTAGCAGGGCCTGTCTGTGGAAAACATTCTGGCATGATTATCAAAGAATTTCAGAAATGGCAAAATAATCAAGAAGCAGTTTTGAGAGCATGTGCTGCTAAATTGAATCGAAGTTAAAGGGGATGTAACTGCTGCAGTAGGGGAATGCCCCATTGAATATATGAGAGAGAGAGAGAGAGAGAGAGAGAGAGCATTTGCACCTAAAAACTTTTTTAATTCGAAAAAGTATTTTTAGCTACTTTTGGCAGATGAATGGAGTTTTGTGTCATAAGTCTTCAGATTCAGGCCATGAATCGATGAATCAATGATAAAAATTGTCAAGTGAAGGACATTGTATTTGTCATGGCAGCTAGGTCATAGCAAATTTGCAGACTTTTGGTTGCGTCAGTGTTTGCAACCTTGTTCAGTTGCACGTAGCTCCACTCTGGAACCACCCAGATAAGAACATTTTTTATGAAGTCTGAAATCTCTGAGATTAAAAAGTGAATTTTAAAATATGAATGATGTGAAAAATCAAGATTTGGATAAATGATAGATGTTGGAAAAAAGACATAAATGCCAGATTAAGATATGATGGTCTTTTTATGCTGATCAAGCTCTGCATTTACAAAAACATGTTTATTTGCTTGAAGATTTGTTTTGCTGTACATAGCTTCACTTCCCCCACAAGAAGGCAATTATGAACCTAACTCTTTTAATTCATTAGGATCAAAGGCAATCAGTAAAGAGGTCTTTTGATTTGGGTTTGTAATGAAGAAACAAGGTGCTTATCTCATTATCTGTTTGTCTTGCAGATTCTAGCTGTTTATTGTGTGCAAATATTCTCACCTCTCTGACCCATTGTGTAAGTCGAAGCTTCATATTAAAACCCCGGTGCTCTAGAACATGTATTGTGATATAATTAAACCTCTAAACAGCACATCCTAGAAACCTGTCACATGCAGTTTTACAATCGTGAGTCATTGTTTGACAAAGTTAAATGTCTTGCGTGTATTTCTTTATTGATGTATTGAAATAAGAAAAAAAAAGAGATTTATCGTGCACTATACCAAGTTTAGACTTACCAAGTTTATTCTTGCTTTCATTTTACTTTTGTTGGTCCCCACACACAGTTCTCTTGCTGTGGTAACACCCCTTGGGCCTTGTTTGGGCCACAACTTGGTAGTGCCTTTTTTGATTTTTGGATTAGTTACAATAACAAGGAAGGCGGACAGGATGATGAAAGGTAGATTTTGACAAAAGAAAAGAGTGATTTGAAATTGGACCCTGATCGTATCAGACAAAACAGACAACCGGATTTCTGGTTTTACATAGTGCCTTCTTGTTCACATCGCTCTTAGGATTTAAAGGTGTTTTGTGTGTGTTTTGTGTGCAAATTGGATTTTTATGGAGAAAAAGTAAGTTATCAAGGTTATTATGCTGACTTGCATGAAATTGCTTTTGATCCTTATTAAATGGCTATAATGCATATCTTTTCTGTTCAGATTACAGGATGTGGAAAAATTGACCTTGCATGTCAATAGTTATGAGGAAAAGAGCATTTTGTAAAAGTTTTTTATCTTACGCTCTCGTCACCATTCTCTATTATCTTCACTGCTTGTATATGTGATTCAATTTGTGTTCAGTAAATGCTTTAAGAAAGAATTTGTTTTTACAAGGATTGATTGCATGATTTAGAGTCCTACTGGGAGATATGGCATTGCAAGTGCAAAACATCAAACAATTCTGAGAAAATATATATTTTTGGAGAAGGGAAAAAGAGAAGAGCAAGAATTTATGGATATTAAAGTATGCAGAAACATCCATCCCAGAGTATTTCAAGTTTATTTTGTTGTAGGTGATTTGAAATAACATACTTTTGCAATCGTCCTACCCTGTATTAATCATAACTTTACATCTAAGCTCATAGATGTGGATCAATTAAAAACATGACTTAATGAAATTTAAGAATGGATCAAGGAACACATATGACATTTCAAATGTAGTCAAATGAAGTTCAGCATTTAAGAAACACAAGAATGCATTGGGGTCTTGCAATAAGTATAATTCCTTTGATCAACACGATCAGAACTTGATCCATTTAAACATTCCTTTGGTTCCAGTAGTTCAGTGTCCTGCGTATTTTCTGCAATTCCTACTAAATACCCCTTTGACCTTTCTTCTTACATTCAGTAGATATTTATATACATATAGTTATGGATTATTGAATTGCCAATTTTGGTTTAATGGTTTAAGCTTGAACATGTGTTCTAGAATGCAGGGATCTCTTTGTTCGGCATTCAGTACTGTGTCTGGATAAGCTGTAGTTAGTGCATATCTCTTATTATCCTGTTTGTGTGTTCAGCAAATTGATATCATTGTTTCAAACTATTTTGTGTAGATGTGTGAACAAAATAGTTTAAATATCATTGCATTGCCAATTTGTTTTGCAAACATAATGATGACAATAACATTTTCATCCGACAATGTACACGCATGTATGCAAAATAGCCTATTGTTCTACAGCACTGCAGAGGGTAAGAGTTTTAATGAGGAGAAAGGTTTTACTTATAAAATACAATGCATAACTAAACATAGCTATTGAATTCTTTACACCTTTGTGATGAATATTGGTAGAATATTGACCATCACTTATTGCAGGGACATGGGTTTAGTTCAGCTTCAGTGTCTTGAAATCTATATGCAAAAACTTTGGCCAAGTTTGAAAACCAGTTCCTAACTTGTTTCCTTAATGTATCACATGAATAACTAGTTTTTTCTTTGCAGACTGAACAATTTTTACATTAATGTTTATAAAAGAAAAACAAATATTCATGTAGCATAGTATGTTGCATCTTTTCTCATCAGTCACAATTGTTGTTAGAATTCACTGGTCTGGTCTTCATCATATGTACATCATCAGAATAACTTCTGTACTGATAAAAGATTGCTTCAAAGATAACCTTTGAACACTTAAAGTGAGTAATTAAAAATTTGACCTCCTTGAAAGGGTGTCAAGATCTCCACAAAATTTTAAAGAGAAGATAGGTCTAGTACTACACTTATTGATTTATTGCCTTCAAGGCATTCATCATGTTATTGGTATTTTTTATTGCCCTAAGTGTGGATAAAGTAATTATATTTTTGGGAGGAATAACTGTTTATAACACAGATACTGGCAGTATGAGGTTATCTCCTTTTGTGAGTTTTTTATGTGATGGGAATTTATTCCTGAAGGAAAAATGTGACACTTTGGTGATGAAGATCCTTTAACCTTATGTAGGGGGTCGCCTCCATCCCTCACAAACAGGAAGTTGTTATAGCCACAATTACACCCTCTATTCACCTGTCAGAGGGTAACCTCAGCTCCAGGCTCAACAGATGATCAGATAAAGTCTTATTTGTAGCATCACTAAGCTACAGTATCTCAAGGCGGAAGAGAAGATTTTTCCTCACCCTGCAAAAATATGATGATGTCTTGTTGCTCCAAGACTCTGATTGATTATGACAAAGACATATGCTCAGAAGTATGAAAGAAGTCAAGAGACGTTCCTGTACGATAACCTATTTACATGTTATTTAGGGGTCTTTGATGTTTTTTATTTAGCTAAGCATCTGGTGTACATTGGACTCTGATTTAGATTTCTGTCATGATTCTTTTTTTTTTTCAGCCCTCATATCTTTTAATGAATCATCTGAAAGATAAATTTCTAGCAAATTTCTGAGATTATTCAATAGATGCTGGCATTATTTAATATACTCAGTTTTGCAATACTGGTAGTATAAAGTATACACTATGGATCATTAGAAATTGATGTTTATAAACTCATATTTTCAATACAGGGTTACTTCATGAGCACCTTGCACTTGAACCATCTAACCTATATACATATAAACTGTACATTCCAATGAAACAACTTGACTGAGAACCTGGTTGTTTCTGAGCAGAAGCCTTTAAGAAATTTGTCAGTTCAATTATCATTTCTGAAAATGATGAGTATGAAATCCTTTTGGAATTGATTCCCTTGTACCTAGTTATAAGTAATTAAAGATTTTATTTACTGCTCAATAAACTTGAAGAGTATGAAGCACCTTTGTGCACTGTTTGGTTTCCAAGCATTGTCTCCATCTCTCCATGATTTCCTAGCAGGAGCAGACGGCAGCACAGAGTGCACGGATCCCTGCATTCCAACAGTTTGTATTATCTAGCAGACCTTCTTGTAAGTTGTCACACCAATACCAGTTTTATTATTTCCTCTATCCTTCTGACAGGTGAGCCTATTAGTTTAGAGAAAGGGTTAAACAAAAAAAAAAGAGGAAAAGTAAATCGCTCAAATCAAACTTGTCAATTCAGCATGTTTAGTTTAAAGATAGACCAAGGAATTCCTCTGATGGATTGGGTGAGGAAAGGGAATTAGGTGCAAAATGGTTGTTTGAAATCCAGAAGAAGATAAAATTGCATTTTTTACTTAAGGATGCAGTCAACTTATCTTTTAATGGATGGTAGGGCAATAAGTATTTTCACATTCTAATGTCAACAAAACTCATTGCTAACAACTCTAAGACTTGGAGAGAAAATGCACTTATCAAGCAATTACAGGCATTGACTCTTGAATTTTTCAAAGATATTGATTTATGGATACAGATAAAATTAATTTAAAAAAAAAAAAAAACCCAGAATGACTTTAATGCACTTCCTTTCTGATTAAAATCTTTAAAAACCTTGAACTTATACTATTTCATACGATCAAGGAATATCAATATTTTGTTTTGTATGCAGGTTTAACGCCAAGATCAATTTGCTGCAAAAAATTATACAATGTTCTTCTATTCGCAATTGTTTTAATTGTCAGATTACTCAAAAACATGTTTTGTCATTTTGCATTGGTTACTGCTATGGGTCAGAAGAAACAGGTTGTATTGACACTTCACAACAATCACGGCCAACGAACAGTTTCTTGGTATTTGTTGAAGGTCTTAAAGGGGCTTGAAGCTTTTTGCTAGTGAAAGGTTTATATTGCAAGGTGTGACCATGAATGGCAGTCCCCTTCACACAGACTGGTGTATTGTTGTGCTTCTGGTTTGGACAAACTTTTAAAACCAACCTTCAAATCAAAAAGACTTGACTGAATGTAATTGTTGGCATTACTAAACAATCGTCTGTAGTTTGTTCACCTTGCAGGTGTTGTGGACCTAGATAAATTATACACCTATTTCTTACACTGTCAAGCCATTAACCATTTTACAACTTCTGATTTCTTCGGTAAGCTCCTGTTGCTATTATCCAGTTACTACAAGAGGGCCCCTTATTTGTACTCTGATATTGACGTTGGTGTAAATCCATTTAACAACAAAGAGAATGACCTGTGAAATAAGGACACCGATCGGGAATCACTAGGATATGTATGTACTCATCCTTTTGATGAGTGTTGGCATAAACGTGCAAGATTTATGCAAAGAAAACTTGCAATCTGCAGATCTTTTTATTTATTGTGATAGGCTGATATTGATTATTGATTCATGAAGACTTTAGACCAAAATGAAGAGAAAAATACTTGGCATGTTGTGGCAATGACAACAATTCTAAGTTTTTAACCTGTCAGAAACATCAGTAAACTTTATAAATACTACTATCTGTTTTTTATTGAGTCATGTATATACATTAGTGCCAGATGGTAAATTGACACATAAATTAAGATATAAGAAAATGTATGCTGCAGTTGCCTAATTACTTCTAATGATAAATAAAGTTTGTGCATGGCTTTTGGCTAAACACCTTTCTTGTAGTAAATATAAAAGATTGTTTGGTCTTTGGTTTTTTAATCGGTGATTCAGTTTGGATTCTGAGTAAAACGTTTAATGAATTTCAACATGTATTCTTACATCAGCAGCTTTATATATGATGTGTATTTTTAGATGTCTGCTTGCAGATAGATATGTGCATTACTGCACAACTTAAATGCTTTTAAAATCATTTTCACTCCCTTGTATTTTTTGTTAAGAGCAATATTTTTACCAACAAAAAAAATGGAAGCATCTGATAAGAGTTAAATGAATCTCTTGATTCATCACTGACAGCATGGATGTAAAATTCAAAACATTCCACAGTTCTGAGTAACAAGGGGAACCTGTTATGAGCAACACAGAATGATGGTTGTTTAAGAATCAGAAGATGTCTGCCCAGCTGCCTCTGATTGTCTTCTGTATACATGTTCTTGCTGTCTAGCAGTCAGGAGCATTGCCATGGAAACATACTGTAAACAAATGTTGCTGCTGTACAATAGATCAGTGCAAAGTGAAAAAAAAAATTCTGATTATATTGTCCTAGTGGTTAAGCAGTGCATCCTGTGTTGTACTGGTATTTAGTTTTGTGTTAATGATGTTGAGAAGAAAAACATTTTTTTGTGCTTCTCTAAATATGTTTTCTTTATAAATACAGTACCATTGTTGTATGTGATTTTTTTGGTAAGAGGAGTAAAAGATTTCCCTGCCATATGACCTTCCTTAGATATGTATATATGAATCTTAATTACCATTTGGCAGGTCAGACATGGTCTATACCTTGTCCATGTGTTTTTTCTCCACCACACAAACTCACTTCCAGCCACTGCAAACATTTTTCTACTCCAGCCCCTCTTTGTGTACAAAATCTTGATCCAGAATTAATCACAGATCATTCTCTTTTCTGTATCTTCAGATCAACCCGAATAGTAAGGCATACGTAGAAGGCATCAAGGTAGGGGACCTTATAGAGTCACTGAACGGGCAGAAGACAGAAGGACTCTTACACAACGATGTGCAGCAACTTATCAAGATTGCCAGTGGAGAGTTAGCACTACAACTCAACAGGTTTGTTTGATCATAGAACTTAAACTTTAGAGTTCAATTCCATACTTGCCCAAGACCAATTCTTGCAAAGTACCTATTCTTGCCAGCATATTAAATTGTGAATATTTTAAAGCATTGGCAAGAACTGGTACTTGGCAAGAATTGGTCGAAGTCCTGAAGGTTTCAACTGAATTTATCTGATATAATGCAGTTAGCACTATAACTCAATAGGTTGATCTGTTTGAGCTTAAAATTTTGAACTCATTTACCATTGTTTACCATTAATGCTTTCTAATGTATTTCTAAAAGAAAAAGATTTCTTGTTTGGTAATAGAAGTAAAGGGTTCCCTAGACAATTGCCACAACTTTCTTGCGTATAATGTAACACATTGAAGCAATGGTTTTGCAGGTCTTTTAAGGAGAACTTGCTTCTAAAGTCAAGTTGATAGTACTGTTTTGATCAAGATTCAAACTCAAACTTTGGTTTGCACAACAGAATCTGAAGTTGTCAGAGCAGACAATTTGTTATTGAGAAGTCCTTAGCCAGTGATAGAACTGAAGAACAGTAAATACTAGCTGCCTTATAAACCTAACAATTACAAACAATTGATTTAGTTGTCAAAAGTTGAAAAATAGCTAAATAATAGCCTATACAAACATTTAAGAGCTGACACTTTGAAAAAGTTTACAGTCTTAATCAATGGTTATAAAAAAAGATAGACCTTGAAATGTTTTGTGCAAAACAACCAAAAAATGTTTCTCGGTAAAAGACACTATATACATGTATATACCTGTAGTTTGTAAGCATTTTAAATGTATTTATAAACATTAGTAACTTCTTATTTTGTAAATATGTATCATAATCTAGATTTCTGTAGTGGATTTCCTGAAACTTTAAATTGATACTTTATATGGCGATATTTGAATATGCTTCTTCAAAATATGAAGCATCGTGGAATTACCAAAATTTATGATAGCCAATTTTCGTGGATTGCCACTAGTGGATAGGAACGAAAATTAGTGGATTTTCTTGTATAGTTAATGAATTAATATGTTATTTTATTGAGACTGTACTGTTAGATTTGTTGGAAAAGGAGGGAGGGGCATGAAATCCATGAAAATTAAGCCAAATATTGTGATTAAAATGTACATAAAATAATTACTGAATTGGCCTTAGCTCACATGGATTCAAATTTCAAATCTGTTCAGCTTTACCCAAAAGTGCTGAAAGTGCAGTGTCTGTGTCTTATGCTGTGTCTTATTGATTGTAGAGCCCAATTTTCAATTGATTTGCCCTAGCTGTTCAGTACTAAGACTTTCTCAGTAGGACTTTTCTTTCTGACCTTTCTTGTTTCAAACTCCACCACTGAGAAAGAAAAAAAAAACAGGATTAGACTCTTATAGATCTATAATTTATAATCTATAGAGGCCTTTATTGAATTATGCTGGCTGCATGCATGCAACATAACAGGATAATCAGTGTTTGAAAACATCCTTGAAATCATTAGTGTAGATTGAGAAGAGTATTGACCCTTCCTATCTTCCTATGACCACTAAAAGTGTTAGTTCAAGCAGTAATAAACCTTTATTGATGACTTCAGTTGTGATTGCTTGATCTTAATAAAAAAAAAAGGTTAGTTTTCCTGCATTCTGAAAGGTCTATTTTTGATTTGTTGAACTCTTTTCTTGTAAATGAAGCACTATGTACAGCATACAAGTACAGTTGAACTTTGATATCTCGAACACTGATATCTCAAATACAATGGATATGTTAAAGGGATTTTTAAGTCCCACTCACTTATTTTTTCGAAGTAATTTACCCTTTATATTTCGAATACTCGGATATCTCGAAGTTTTTAAATGGTCCCATCTTGTTCGAGGTAACGAAGTTTGACTGTAGTTCGGAAGAACATCAAGCAGAGGACTTGGGATTATGATGATACCATATACAGGGAAATATTTGCCCCCATTTAATTTTGGCCCATTTTCATCTTGTTGTCAGCGGGCAAATTTAAGAATTAGTGAATTTCAATGTCTCAAATGATCTCTCTTTAAACACAACTTTGTCTTGGTGAATTCAAGACGGGACAAAACCATTTGCAGGAGAAGAATGACGAAAATAACATGGGATGAAAATAACCCTGTATACAGTATACAATAATATATGCAGTTAAAGAAGAACATCCTGCTTAGTGTAAAAACGAATTCAGATTGACACCTGTTGTTTAATGTACTGTGTTATTTTAGTGTATGAATCATAGATTGATTGTAGAAGATAGAAACTTTTATTAAACTGTGCCCATCTGCCACACACTGCTTCTATAACTGTTGTCATTTTGCTGTACTTACAATACGATTACCGTGTGATCTCTGCTTTCAGATCTGGCTCAGCCGTCATGAATGGACAAATGAACGGAGACTTGCATACCCACTCGCTGGAGAATGTGTCAGGTATTGTTTCCATCCACGAGTTGGGTAGCTTATCATTTCAAGCACATTGTACAATGATACTCAGTGTTCATTTTTGAATGGTACATACACTGTTTTGGATAATTTTTTGTCTTTTTTATGTTTTTGTTTTGATTTTTTTTCAAAATTGAATTTCTGTCACACTGAGCAGTGGTAATGGCAGTTAAATAGCAATGCAACCAGGGTGATGAAAAATTTGCGACTTTTTGTTAACTTCAGGGATTTTCCGTGCCACCCCACGAATGATCGTGGAGCCGCAATGTAAGACAACTCAATGAGTGGCTTTATACCTCTTAACTCTGGGCTTCTGCCTTTTACAGACATTATCTTTTTGGAGTGACTTGAACACTAAAAAGTCATGCAGTCTTTCACAGATACATGTAGTAGCCTCATTCTATCATGGACATCTTGGCATTTTAGGACCTCTGAGCCCCTTAGAACATTATCTCCCCTAAGCTTTGTAGAGCCATTATGTATCAACCCATTGGATAGATGGATATCATAGCTATACCTTTATTGTGGCTGAAAGCTGCTAGTGTTCTGTATCAATGCTTTAGCATAGTACCTGGAGCATATTATATGCTAGTCTTATAGTGTATCTGGTATTATAAATGTACAGTTTAGTTAACTTATAACATGTATTACCATTAATTAGTATACTCTTAAGATTATTAGCTTTGATAATCAAATTTCTTGGTCGATACTGGAAGGATGCTGTAAAAAATAAATTAGATCCTACATCAGTACCATTTAGGTAACAGATACATTGATTTAAATATTATGATAAAATACAGTATAATCTGCCGGTACTCTAAAGGATTAACTCCATAATAAAACATCTATTGGTACTGGGTCAGCCTACTATTTAAAAATTGATACAGTGTTGTGAAAATTCAAAAAAAAAATAATTAGGAGTTCTTGACCAGACTGTGATAAGGTAGACGTAGAGGAAAGAGATAAATAAAAAATCTACATGTACAGTTCTTTTCCGTTTATGCCCTGGTGTTCTTCATGAAGTACTTTATAACATCACCCAATTGCTGCAGTGGTCAACTGATGATTGAGTTCACAATTGTCACTATGTACATGATGTACACTTCATAAACAAGGAATTACCGGTAGTATTTTTAACATGTCACAATCACCATCCGGGTTTTATGTGGAACCTCTCTCTTTAATTACACAGATAACACAGACTCTTGCAGATTTGTTTTTAGGCCATATTTTAAAGATCCCAAATTTTGCACAGCTATGGCGTGATTGATTCCACAGATCAATATTGACCCATGATCTATGTGTGACACATACTTTTACTTTTAAGAGAGGTGTAAAATAACCACGAATCAATACCTTGGTATTTTTTGTTATCATATTTCATAAAACAGGCTTTAATACCCTGTATATATTATAGATGTATTTACAATGAATTTTGTAATGTAGACTTCTATTTAGTCAATTTTATTTTTACAATATTTATTTAATAAACAGATACTCTGCATGTGCTTTACTTGATATTAATGGAAATTATGTTTGATTCATAATTTTGTACTTTTCCATTTAATTATAACCACCTGGTTATGGCTAAGATGCATGCTTTTTATGGTGGTGGGCAGTTTCTAATATTTTTTTGTTGCTTTAATCTTACATTTAGATATGATAGCTATTACTGATGCTTGCAGGTGGCGGGATTTCTAGGTCATCCAATAAAACCATGGATACTAGTCGCTATGGAGATGGCCTTGCATCTAAATCTTTTTCTTCTGTTTGGTCCCCTAAGGGTTTGTGTCTGCTTCACATTGGAGAAATAGTTTTAAAAAATCTGATGTGTTGTTTGCTGTTGTAAATTATCTGAAGAAGTTTTAGAGTACTCCTAAAAATGTTTCCAAAAAAATCTTCAATAGTGAAATTAATAATTTTCAAAATTGGATCCTATTAACCATAGTTGTGAATAGTTTTTGTGAAGAAATATTTTACTGAGTTGAAAGATCTTCTAAATTTAATATGCCATATATTTTAAAATAAGGCAATTGGTTTATTTCAATACCTTGGTATATATGTATATATGTTCTTTAGTCAAGTATTAGTAAATTGGATTACAAATAGAGAAGTCATGGGTACGGCAATAAATAGCTGATAAGGGAAAAAAAGGTTCACAGACAAAATGAGTGGGTGTTTTCTCAATTCCTCTGTCGCAGAATAACAGAAATAAATCAACTTTATGATCTCTCTTGTGAATACAACAAAGGAAGAACCCCTTACAAGAATTACTACCGTATATTTAGATTTCAAATTATCCATATCTGAAGGTAATCATATAATAGACAGCATGTCTCCCCGCGAGGGTTGTAATGAAAGGGTCTGTTGCATTCATAAACAACAAGTATTTGTATTTATTTCTGTGCTTTTTATGTGAAATCAGAAAGAAATTAAATATTGAGAAGATCTGCTTATATTATAACCAGAATATTAATTGCTGCAGTATAGCTGAAATCCTAATCTTTATTGCTCTGTAATATTGTATGTCTTTCTCTAGCTCTTTCTTATGAACTGTTGCGTTTTCTTGTGCATAATGATTCACATAATTTGGTACACCATTTGGAAGAAATGAAATGACAGATTTGTATTGAATTTTAGGGGAGCAGACCACAAAGTCCTATAAACCAGTGTCCTTCTCCAACAACCGTGTGGCTACCACAGCTACCACCAACAGCACCACCTCTGTGCGGCCCGCCACATCATCATCGGTCACAGTGCACCCAAGTCTTGGTACGTTATCCAATCACCGGGGGTAAAAAAAGAAACGTTTTGAAATATTCATGACATCAAGATTTTTTTCCAGTATTGTATGTAACTTTGTGGTTGTACACAGGTCGAATATCCAGGTCTGTCCCGTCAAGCCCCAGATTTAGGTCCAAACTCATGGTCCCTATATCTCCCAAACCTCTGCAGAGGATCAGGGGTAAAAAACAAAATACTTTCTGTGGATGACTAGATGTGTGATAAAGCCTGGCAATCCGCAATTCTCTCTTGGAATCTAAAAAGGAAATGCTACTTACAAGCTCTTGGCTCACATCAAGCAAGCACACATACATGTCATACACACACATTGCTAAGTTTATATTGTTTTATGCACAGTTGCATGGTGTGATTACCCCCTTTTACCCAACAGTTTTAAACATTTTGCTTTAGTTGATACATATTGCTTTCATGATCCAAAATATTTCTTTCAAATTTGAAGTTTTCATTTTTGTTCAAGAAATAATGTCAGAAAATAATTTTCATAGAGACCTTCAGGGAATTTGTGAAAAGCAAATGAATTATTAAATAATTCTTCATGATCCACTGATTTTTTGGAATTTCTACTCCGAAAACCTAAACAGTCAATATCTTCTGTAACTAAGCTGTCCTCTCATTGGTTGATCTTCCTGCAAATATTTTTGCTTAATTTTTTTTCAATGTCTGCTTATAGATCTGCAGTGATAAGTGAAACAAACTGATACCATAATTGTGTATCGATGTTGTAAAGTTTCAATATTTAATGGTGATACATGAACCTGTGATCATTTTGTTTGTTTCAACAGGGACAATATGCTAGAGTAGAATTTGAGTGTAAAGTTATGTTGTATGAAATCAGGCTTAAAAGCTTAAATAAAAACACGGAATATAACGACAGTCCCTGTTGAAAAAAAAAAATTGATGTTGTCAATGATCAGACAAGGAGATAATTATGCTAATAAAAATCTGCATTCAAGATCTGATATCATGCATAAAGAATTACTGCTAAAATTGTACACAAAATGTCAAATAATTTTGCATATAAGATTAATATTCATAAAATGTTCAATTAAACATTAAGAAAGTAATTGATGAAACAAAATCAAAGTCAAGATAATTTTGTGTTAGTAAAAAAAGAAGTAGCGCTTGGTCTCCTTGTCTGAGCTGCTCACTGTTAGAGCCTTAATGTTGTTCTATGTAGTCTGCTCCACTATAGATTCCTCCTGGGACCGCTCCTCCCCCAGTCTCTGGTCCACCTCCTATTACACCAGTGACTCTGCCCGCTCATCACCGGTCATTTCACCAGCCATTCAGCGGCGGCACTTGCCCAAACCCGCACCTCCTCCCAAACCCAAGAGTAAACCGATTCCTATAATGGGTTCTAAGAGTCTGCCTGAAGCAGATACCCTGAGCAATTTCACTACACCCAGTGCTTCCCCGGGTAGCTCCTCAAAGGGTCTGGATCTGTTCTTCCGACAGATGGAAAAAATATCAAAGTTAGGCAGCGATGAGCAAGGTAGATGGTTTCGTGGCCAATGCATGAATATTCCTCCCCTCACCCATTCTTTACTGCCTTTCTGTGCTCTTCTGGTGTTATGTCTTGGTTTTTGAACTTGAGTTCAGCATGACAATGAAATTGTTTCTTTTTTTTTTGACAGTTGTGTTCAATATATTGATTTGCATTGTTTCTGTTCTTGTACTAATTATCTTTCTGGAGTTACCTCTCCTGACTTTTATTCACATTCACATCTTATCTGTGAAAAAAAAACCCTTGCACTTGATCTGAAATCTATCATTCCTTATAGAAATAACCACTGAAGGTAAATGAAAAAAACCAGCAGTGAACATTCTGACATTAACTCCTTAGATCATGTCTTGATAATTTTCTACAGAAAGAAAATCTATCCATTATTCGAAACCTTTTTGATTGACAAGACTGAAAGGAGTTGTGTATCATTAGAAAATCTTGTAATCAGATATCTTTGGTTAGGCTGTGGTAGATAATTGTTCAAAGCAAGCTATGTTTTATTTTAAGTTCATGTTTTGAGTTTATTCAGTTCCCTCATGTTAAAATTCACATTTAGATTCTAGGATATTTTCATTTTTGTCTAGACTTTGTAATACATGTATAATGTATTGCCATCTTCTCCGTTGAAAAACGCTAAGGTTAACAATTGATAAAACAAAAACTAAACTAGATTCTGGCTTTCCTTGATCTGTTTTTTGTGTTTGTTTGCTGTGAGATTGTTTAATTGAATTACTTTTGTTTCTCTCCTCTCGTGACATCAGACCCATCCCAAACAAAAATAGATGAACAGTCCCAGACCGTCATGTCTCTAACGCCAGAACCTCCATCCATGTTTGCAGATTCGCAGCCAAGGGAACTTAAGATACAACATGTGAACACTCCTAAAAACTTTCAGCATATGGGGTCCCCCCAAGGCAATACCAACCCACCAGTCACCAGAGAGATCAAAATCGAACACCATCCACCTTCACAAGGTAGGGAGATCAAGATACAACGAGCAACTCCACCCTCACATGGAAAATTCCACACTGTGGCTTCCTCTCCACAAACCCCAACTTATGCAAAGTTGGATAAGGTGGATGGTACTCCTACCTCAGTCAAAGGCTTTGACGGATGGAGTCCAGGCAGTGAACCGAAGCTACAGAGCTTCTCAAGTGAGGCAACTTTCACTCCTGTACAAAAGGACAGTAGTTTTGCAAAGGCAGACGTGTCTGAAGGTGCACATACTCCGAGAAAAGTTCATGAAATTCCAATTCAGTATTCTTATATGTCACCCAAGCAAACCAGCTCAGCAGAAACACCAGTCAGCCATTCGACTCCTAAAGAACATCATGTGAGAATTGAACAGTCTGTTCCACAGGAAAAGTTTGTTCACATTGAACAAGCTGCACCTTCTGAACAGAAAGTGGAAGTGGAGCGCCCTGTTCCAATTCATCACTCATTCAAACAGGAACATTCAATGGCTTCCCCCAAAAAGTCAGTTGAAATTGAAAGACAGGTCCCAGTTCAGTATTCATATAAAAAGGACTCTCCTGTCCCAATGGAACAGACAATAGAGCCTGTGCTGGTAGAGAAGCCAAATCCTGTAAAGCATATATTTGAAAGGCAACATGCACAGGATCGTTCTATGGAACTGGAGTGTCCTCTTCCAGCAAAACAAAACCCTTCCAGAGGTCATAACTTACCTCTAGAAAATTCTGTTCCACTGACTATACAGACATCATCTGCCCCAGATACAAGGAATTCCATCACTGAAGAAACCAGGTCCTATGACTCTGGAATAACCAGTCGGGGATCCTCTTGGCAGAGTGAGAACTTTGGGAAAGGGCAGGCTAATAACTACAGTCCTGGGTCTTATGCTACATTACCTGTGAAGAAATCACAACAGAAAATTGTGGCAGAGCCTGATTATGATGATGCTGAATTTCACTCATATTCAACTCTTCCAAATTTTAAGAAAAATCAAGGACACAGAGGGTATGAAAGTGAGGCTGAATATGGAAGGAAGCCTGACTTTCGATCAAAGTGGGCCCCACATAAAACTCAGCAACCGATATCTGAGGGTTATTCCACTGATGTTGATTTCTTTGTTAGGGATAATCGTAGCATTGGAAAAGGTCCTGCTAAAGGCTCTAGCAAACCTATTCAGATGGGGAAAGGCCCAAAACCATTTGACAGGGACTATATGTCTGATTTGAATAACATAACACAAGAGCTGATGTCCGGGGTGGATGCATACTTTGGTACCAAGGATAAATCTTCAAAGAAACCTGAAGATAAAGATCAGAGCTTCACATCTTCACAAGACAACCAAAGTGGTGTGTATTCTGTGAAAAGTCCAAGTTTTACTCCTGGAGACAGTCAGAGTTACACATCACCAAGAGAAATCCAAAGTCTAGATAACAGTTTCAGCAGTAGCTACAGAGAGCCGTCCCCTGAACCTAAACAGGTAGATCTAGGGAAAAAGATAGGAAGTTTATTTTCGAGTCCACCAAAGCAAGTCGTGGAGACCTCAGACAATGAGAGTTATCCACGCTTGCCGGTACCGGAGGGATTTGAAGATTCTGGGAGCGAGACCTTGCCAGAGGAGCAGAGGGACAGAGCGAGGATGCCCTGCCCCCGATTTGTCCAGCTACAGGTTCACCATGAGGAGGCTCCTCCCAGCATTTCTCACTGTGATAAACAAGGTTCAGGTAGGCATGGTGTTCTGATGCATGGTGTTCTGATGCATTGAACTTCTAGCATGTGAACACTGCACTTGGATGAACACACTAACAGGACAGTTCAACCCCGGCATGTGAGGTTCCGAGTCAGCATGGGACGTAAACTAATATGTTGATCTTCCTTCAAACTAAAAATTGGCATTAAAAATTGTCTTGTTCCTGAATAAAGAAACCTATACAAACCCCCATACTAATCCATGTCCAGACTTCATTTTCAGTTTTTTAATCACTTTTTTTTGCAGCGCACAATTTAATATTATTTTATGTTATTTATTTCTGAAAATGCAAACATAGTAGCCTATATTCTATTAGTTCCGAGTATAGAATTTTGTTTATTTAGAGAAATGTATTTAATGCTTCATTTTTGGTTCCAGTTTTTTTCATGCTTTATACTTTCAGCAGTTGATTTATGGTTTGTTCTTCAGTTCTTTTAGTGTTATTTCATGTAATATTGTGTCTGTGGTTTGTCCCATTGGATGCTGATATCCTATGCATGAAACATGCAGTAGAGTACCATGCAGTTTATATAGAATGATAAGGAATTTGGCTGGCCCAATACAGTAATTATCATAATTTGACATTTCATTTCTGTTGTGTATTGATTTATTCTGGATAAGTCAAGTATCATATGGCTTGTTTTATGTATTCTTGGACATATTGATGTGTTACATAGACTTGGTTTCTGGTAAGAAGGAAATTAGGGGAAGTCATACACTAAAAGCTGAGATTTTTGCAACTATGGAAGGACAGGATTTTCTTCTTTCTGGATAAGATCAAAATCTTGGACCAAATACTCTGTGGGTGATGTCAATCAATAGTTCTGATTCCGGTCCAGCACATCATGGACATTATAAACACTTAATAACATTAGGCATTTGCCAGAATGTTTCTTGAAGCATCTGGCTAGGTCATTACTGTGTAAAGTTAGGAAAGACTGTCTCTGTGATCAGTTTCATATAAGGAATTATAGCATACAATGGCTGATGTAAGACCTTGGAAGTCTCTCTCTAGCTGTAAGTATTGACTTCACAGTACATGTTCTCAAATTTCCTTGTTTATGGAATGTCTTGCGCAGTATTTACAAATTACTAGTGTCTTCAGTTTTATCTCTATTTCATTCAAATTGTTTAATTCAGTTGTGAACGATTCAGAGGAGAAATTAGGATGAATGAAAAAAGTTTCTAGGTCATGGTAAAAAAAGAAATGTGAGATGAGATTAGCAGTATGGTTCAAAAGATAAGAAATACTAAAGGAGATTAGATACAAAAACAGTGCTCATTGAAAGGAAGTAAGCAAAAAAAAAAGAGGGGAGCTAACTCACTTCCCTCTTGATCAAAGCAGACAGCAACTCATCATTGCAACATCTGCAACACTTGCATCGTCATTTCCTCTGTTTCCATCAATACCAAGTGATAAAATTCTCAGATAGCTGGGAAATGATCTCTTAGATTTGTGTAAGGCAGGTGTAGATTTTTAAAGGTGGTATTTACTGGTATTTTAAGGTTTGGAAGCTAGGTCGATGACATATACCACTAGCAATTGTGTATCTTCATCTGTGATTAGTTTAGATGCTCACTTTAGCCATGACAAAAAGCATTTGTGAATCATTCAGCCCAGAGATAAAAGCAATATGCCCATTTTGTTATTCTCTTTCTATAAAGGGCTACCTAGCTCAGTTTGTATTGTGGTTAGCTATACTTTTATGATTTTCCTCTTTGGCAAAGCTTTCCTTGCATTGTTTCGATAGTGTTTTTGTAGTTTAGTTATTAGATAAGAATATATTGCTTTGTTTGCTGGTTTTTCCAAGATAACTTCAGATGAAGACTCAATGATTAATTAATGTCTTGCATATCCGTGGCAAGAATGTGAAGAGGGTTCTGAACTAACAATTAACCCAATGTATCGTTTTTGTTTTTATCAGTGAATGACAACAGAGATGAGTATGGGCAGCAGCCAAAGCAATTCAACAACTTGGGTAAGTATCTTAAAATAATACTTTTAGTTTAAACATCCATTCATTAAATTAATTGGAGTATTTATCTTTTCTTTCTATCCCAATTAAAGTTCTCAAAATATATAACTGAAATAATCACTTAGAGAATATTTCGGATTCTTTCTGAAATTAGATTATTTGATGGCTACCATTAATTTTTTTAAAGCAATGTTCAATATAAAAGTTCATTCTATATATATCCAAATATATATTTACTTTGTAACTTCAAATTGTTTTTATTTGTGGTTCATTAAACAAAAAGCTTACATTTCTTTGATGTACGTTTATGGTGTAATAAGAGCAGTTATGTGGCCAGATGTTGCCTCGCTATCAACCGGTCACAAACCTATCGTGAATCTTCATTGATCAGAAATATCGATACAGTTAAATCAGGGCCCAACTGCAACCGATAGGTCACTCACAGTTTCAATTTCAGCTTTTATCACCAAGGTTGTCTTAATTCTAATCACGGGTGGATTTTAAATGTTTGCTTTCATTGTTTTGGGTAGTGTAATTGGCCCGTATTGATTTCTCATTGCGTGCTATGGATGCGCTCACAATGCGTTGCTGAATGGCTGAATGGGGTTCATCACCGGCAAGGAGAATTAGGATTTGACACTATTCATGGATTACAATCATGAAAAGGCATCATCCATGTGGAGCACAATTGTTTGTGTGTGGAATTAGATCTTCAGAAAAACCTATGCACAGTTATGACAGTGAGAGTGTCAATTCTTCAATGGTTGGTAGTAGATCATTGGTAATGATTGTGTAGGAGAGATAGGAGAGAGATTTTCCCTTGGCCTGTTTATTGAAGGTGTCACTAGCTCTCTATGGTAGATTTAAAGTAATCCCCTCCAATTTGTCTTCACCAAATTGGATTGCAGGATTTTTTATGTCCGTTTAAATTGATAGACGGGAGAGAAACCTATAATTTGTACCACAATTTTGCATACAAAAGTCACAATATACTTACATATATACACAATGTTGTCTTGTGAGGTTCCAGACCTAGGTGGCAATTGTTACAAATTAAGTCAGGTTTCATAGTGGAAGAAGAAGAAAATTGACCATTTACCAATTAATGTGAAAATATAGTTGTTCGGTGAAATCTTGTGTCTGGAATTGCAAAGGTTGGTTGCAGAAAATTTTTGTTGAAAAAAAAAAAAATTCTGGGTTTTATTTTCTTTATACTTTGATTTTATTTTTCACTCTTGTTTGCTGGATTTGAATTCATGATTTGGATAATTGTTAGGAAACAGAGTTGAGGCTGATTTGATGATGCATGTATACGTTTGCAGTTGTGCGTATTCTAGTGTATCTTTTAGTTTACATGTAACGGTACAAAAAAGCCGTATTACACTGTAAATTGAATGTTTTTTCCTGATGTAGATCAACCAGAACCAGAATCTCGGTCCTTCTTCGAACAGCAGAAAGCCAAGTCCCCTCGGTCCCCTACTAATCTGGTGAAGAGCACTCCTGCTATCTGGAAACCTTCCGGTCCTTCCCTAGTAAAGAAGGAGTACAAACCGGTGCGACTGGATACCTCACCCAAACCGGAAAAACGGTTCAACCAAAAGGTTAGCCTCCACCTATACTCTGCTAAGAGGTGTTTAACAGATGTGTGCCGCAGCCAATTGTGCTTCGCTTGAAATTCACAAGAAAAGAGCTTCATGCAAATTTCATGTGAAGCTTTATGTGAAATCACATAGATAAACTGCCTGTGTAATATTTTATCATAGGGATATTCACCTCGGCTGTCAATGTTTCTTAGTGTGGATCAATGTCTGCTCACTGGGTAATGTGAACAATGATGCATTTGGCATGTTGGACACCAAAGGAGGCACTGACCCTTACTTCTTTGTATTCAGAAATCAGATTAGCAAAATAGTAATTCACTGTTACGATAAACAATGCAATATTTTCTATCTTTTGCTAAAATCCCAACAATTTGAAGTAATTTATGCCACTTTGATACAGATTCACTGATATTTATTTATTTCTCAGAAATGTATAACCAAACGGATTTCTCTGTTTGATACTGTTCCAATTGCATGTTTGAAATGAGTAATTCTAATTAATCTGTAGTTAATGCAGTGAACTAAGCCTTTAACTTGTGGATATTTTTAATGCTGATCAGCAATTGCACTGCATTAGTATTACATATTTCCAAACATGTTTTGGATGGAGAAGTGCCCATGAGCCATTTTTATTTTGGAACTGACACTTATTTTTACTATATCCTATATGAATAAATTTTGCAATCGAAGTTAAGGTGGATCCACCAGTGTTGACCAAATGTGAGAAGATTTTGTTGGTGTGTGTATCGTAAGCGCAGAAAGGTTGTTATCTTTGTTCAATGGTTTGTAGAAAGAAGAGCAAATAACCTCCCCACCCCAAGAGGAAAGCTTCACCAGCCACTCTGCAGCGGACGATGACAGCAGCATGACAGACAGCATGCTGTCTGGTTACTCCTATGGGGCCCCGCCGCCCACTGCCTTCACTACTGCCTCACCCACCATCAGCACGGACACTGGCCCCTCCAACACCTTCGCCTCCCACGGACACATGAACGGGGGCCAGGAGAGGGACGTGGACAGTCGTCACTACCCCCACAGAGAGGAACCCAGTATAAGCCGACTGCCGTCCACTCAGAGTCCCTATGTCACACTGCTGCAGAAAAACAGAGGTAAACATCTAGAGTTCTCTTGGAAATCACGTTTATTTTATTTCTCAAAGTTTCCCTTTTTTGGTCATGTTTTTGAAGTTTGTTTTTCAATCCCACTTCACTAAATTTTTTTGTTTTTGAATTTTGAAACCAAATTTTGTCCTCTCACATTTTTATGACCAAATCTTTCACTGTTTGTGGGTAGACAAGTCTGAGTGCCTGATGCTATCACAGTGGCTGTTTCATTTCAACTGAATGTTTGAGGCTAGTCTGAACAGTTGTAACAACCAAGTCCTGTAGATCTTGTCTAGTCGGGATGACTAGGGTTAGAAAAATGTTGTCGTTTTTCAGTGATTTTCACAAGGTTTGATTGGTTGTGACATACTCCTGACTAAAGTGTCAAACAGTTACCTAGATCTGGAAGTCATCAGTGAAAACTAATGATGCGTGAATGCTCCCAATTTCTGCTGTTTAATTAGTTCAATTCTGAAGTGCAGGCATTTTTTTTTTATCCTGCCCAGACAGTAATTTTGCCAAATTGAAGAAAAACAAAGGGGAAGGGTATGTATCTAATGAAAAGAGGTATGATAGGTGGAAAATATGTAGTAGTGCAGGTTTAAGCCATTTAAAGGCCCCTGCAGGCCAAGATAAGGCTAGAACAGGGGTGTACAAACATTTGTTTATTCTGTAAATGCCCAGAGTTCTGACTGGTTAATATTATTACCGATTGTTACACATACCCTCAAACCCAAAGGTAGCACGATAACCTGGAGTGGTTTTGGCACCACTTAAAAACAACTCCGAAAAATTAATATAGAAGCACTGTTCTCTTGTATCGATTTGTTTAAAGCCCCGTAAATTCAAAGGGATTTGGGTGTTCTGTTTATAACTGGGAGCCAACACTGAAATCGGTTCCGGCAAGCGAGAATTAATGAAAATAATTGTGATTGGAAATTTGGCACTTGTGAGATCCAGGAAATGAAAGGTGTATTTCTATATTTATAAATAGTGAAAGTTTCGGACTTCTAACTGTGAAAATTGCTGAAGCGTGACGTGATAGATCAGGCACTCTCTCTTGTCTCTTGTCATTTTTTGCCCTCAGTACATTACACCTTGAGGAATTCACTGTGTTGGAATGTTAAATCTAGAACTTGCTAACTGTTGGTGTGTTTAAAATATTTATTTTAATTAATTACTCTTAATTAGTGAATATCCACCAATTAGAGTCTGGGATTTAATACTGTTTTATTTTTCCGAGTGATTTGCTTGTTTTTTTGGATGACTGGTTTTTGCATGACCGTGTGATTATTTCAGAGAACGGCTATGAGGATTTGATCTCCGACCATCCAACTGTCGTAGTTACACAGGGTAAGATGAGGGGAACACGGAATGCTGCTTTTGTTTTTAGTTTTTATCTGATTTTTTCTCAATTTCTATAATTTATTTCATTTCCTTTGCACATAAATAGGGCTGTATTAGTTGCCAATATGTGTACTGTACAGAATGCATCCATCACAGCTCGTTTGTGTTTATTTAAATACAGCTACTATATTATTAATTAAACCACAAGATCATCGGGATATTAATTAATTGATAAAACAAGTTAATTAGGACTACAAAGTTCATGCATGCCTGGATCAGGTTTGTCAAATAGTCTATATCTTTGTTTTTGGCTGTACAGAAAGAAGTATTTTTCCTGTCTAGTTGTTGTATATACCTGGAGTATGGGCATTTTGCACTGTTTTATGCAAATTAATTTACTATGCACAGTGTGAGTCATAAGGAAATAAGCTAGAGAGTGCATGTTTATCTTGCGTCTAGTTCCAGAAGATTTGCAATAAGTATACATGTCAAATATAGGCATTTTAGCTTATCAGTGCCTTCTAATAAAGCTATTTCCTCATATGTACTGGTTCAAGGTTAACAGATGATGGTGTCAAAAGAGAAATCATTGAATGCATTGAAGGGAAATAATTGATTTTTCATTTATCACTCACCTAAATATAATGTTAATATGTGTAATTGCTCAAACACCTTTTACTAAATAGAAGTTTTAAAGACAGTTTTTAACAGATCTTAAATTTATTCGGCACTATAATTGATATTTATTTGAAAGCCCTCTTTGAAATCTCCTATGTGAATTCTTTGATTTCTATTTGAGTCATCTTTTAAGTGATTATAGAGGGGAAAAAAGAGATAGAAGAACACCCCCCCCCCCCTTCCCACTTTAGAAGTGGATTTAAAGGAATTGTAGAGATGAGAGCTTCCATGCAACCATTAGAAGTTCCAGCCATTTTTAGCGTTGGCTTCTGCATGCAATACACAATTATTATTGATAGCTGCCACAGTAAATTGTTTGTGTATGTGGAAAGTGTTGAATACGAGAAGTTGACGTGGGGTGAGTCGGTGGCAGGGGGAGATTAATGCTGCTTTGTGTCAATGTTGACTCTCTTTAAGGGGTGGATTGTACGAGCCTGTGTGTTTTTAGAAACAGTATAATGATTACTCTAAACGCTGCAAAGTTTAACCAATATTTGACATTCCTTTGTGGATAGACTCTTGACTACTAATTTCTTGACTTAATGTGAATGTTGTTGCTTAAATCTACAATGGTACATCTGAGAAAATGTTAGGTCATCCTGTTTGTAATGGATTTAGTGTCATTATGTAAGAGAATTAGATTGAAAGCATTTATTTACTTTATAATATACTTGAGTCTGTGTTTAAAAAAAACTCTTACAGGAGAAATTATGGTTTAAGAATTTAATTTGACAATCCTTCCTTAGTTTGTGTCATCTTGATTGAAATAAAATATTTTTCTAAGAAAAACATCACATTCCACAGTTTACAACTGTCTAATTGACATTGCCCAGATAAGGAAAAATAAAATGAATTTAAAAATAAAAATCTTTGAGGTAAACCTTTTTAAAGCATTAAACTTTATGTCTGTTTTATTGATAAATGCTTTTTAGAAGAGTTGCCGTTGTAAACTGTCACTCATAGGTTACATCTTGGTAACAATAAAGGATAAGTAACAAGGCTGTTGTATTCACAAGGTGACACAAATGTGTGTATTAACTGATTTAACGACCACTAACTTGTCTGTAATGTGAGGAAGGCACCTGTCAGGACCGACAATCTGATGTAGCCAGACACGACAGGCCGACTGTATCCCCCTCATACTGTAACAAATTCCTGACCGGTCGGGCATGACATGTAAATGACCAGGAACAGACTTCATTCAGAACACTGCAGTCACACTTTACTACACACATTCCTGGGCCAGAAATACTGCATTGTGCCCCCAGGGCCAAAAAACGAGATGGAAAGATGTGTGATGGCTTTCCTTGATAATATTTGACTTGAGTTTCCTCTTTTTTCACTTAGTGACAGAATAAGATGTTTTTGTTAAAAGGTAGACGAAAGGTGATTTAGCTACAAGCCTTTGTTGTCGAGTGCTGTGCTTGTTTTTTGTTAATGTTCATAGCTCTGGTGAGTTTTCATAACACTGAGGGCCTGGGATGATCATTTATAATTTATATGTATACTTTCATATGTATAAATGAACCTTTATGCAAAGGTAAAATTGTAGACACCTTTTTTTCCTTTGTCACTTTTACAGAAGGTCAAATACCTAAAGGTGCAATATATATCTCGGAGCAAAGCTCAGTAAACGGAGGCGTGAAGACCACGGATACATACTATGCAATGCCTGCCAAAGAGGAAATCACGGACTCCCAAATCGTGGAACGAAAACCAAAGAAGTACGATGGAATCGGACCCATCGACGAGAAGGGCATGCCACTGGCCTTCAGAATGGTATGACGTGTTTTATTTATATTCAAGTTGTTCACTGGTTAACCCTATGTTTAATTGTGAAGACATCAAGCAGTCCATTTAGTATGCAACATGAGAAAATGTGTTCTTTTGAATAATTAATGCAGAATTGCATTTTTCACAAAATAAGGTTGCACACAACATACGTATGTGACTAGATAATGTAGAAGCTCAATAATCATCATTAGAAAGATATGTGTAAGGTTAAAAATAAGCAGTGTAATCAATGTACAAAGCCCTGTGTCTCTGGCCTTTACAATGGAATGTAGCTCTAATGGTCTGGATAGCGTTAAACTAGACAGGTAGATGGAAGGTGCAAGCACTAATCAACCAAATTCTTGATCTGTTCGTCTGTATCACCCTTGATAATGGGAGAGGCTGTTAAAATGCTGTGCATAAAAAATAAACCTGTCTGTTAAAAAAAGAGATTCTAATTGATGATAAGAAGTTAAGAATTATTTATACGTGACCTACAGGATAAGAAATTTTTTTTGGTTTCTATAAGGGTCGTTAGGAGGATGATTTCATGCTTTTTAACAGTGGAATTCGGTTAGCAAAGGAATCTATGTGTCACTTAAAGATGATACATTAGTATGATAATTTTGATTGATGCGAGTTTGTGTTAAGTTTATGATCAGCTATGATTATCATAATTAACACTGTTTAGAATAAACCCCGAAAACTTAATTTAAACCCTTGGGAATTTATGTCAAAACTGCCTGCCTTGCTGATCTCTATGTATATCAATATTGTCTGTAAAAATTTTTCTATGTTTAAAGCTAGTAAATAAGAAGAACTTCGAAAACATGGTAGATTTGATTGTCTTGTAATAAAGCCCTTGGTCCTAAAAGTTAAAACCCTAAACAATAGATCAAAAAGTCACTTTTCAACTTTCGTCAAGGTCATTTTGCATACCGGGTATGTCAAGGTCTAAGTTAATATTATAAAGACTTCAAATTTGTCTGCATTGAAAGCATTTTGTAACTTACTGGATTAGTATGAACTTTAAAAAGAGCTAGGCTACGTTTAGTGAACTATCCAAGTTGCATGGGGGAGGGGTGTACCGGTAAGTCTTGTTAGGGCAGTTCTCTCGTGTCAGAGAGTACCGGACGGGTATTTAAAATTTTTTGCATTCTTGAATTTTCATTGTTGTGACATATTTTCATTGTTATGACATGACCTAATTTATTCTTTATCTGTATAGAACAAAAAGAAAAGAATTCAAAATTCTTTACACACTTATTCCCATTGTGAGGCAGCTATTGGTTGTTTAAATTTTGACGTATAATTACACCAATTTTGTGTATTCTGTATCCTGTACTTATGGGCTTTGCTTTTGTTGGTAGTATTTTCCAAATATGTTCTGAAATTGGAACATCAATATTTTTTTATAAGTAGAGCAAACACATCTTGAAACTGCACGCCATGGGATTTCTGTGGGAATCAAAGAGGGTCTTAAGAATTTAGTCCTGAGAAATTAAAATCAAATCAAACACCTGGAAATTGGAAAATCTCTGCGTTGTTGTTTACATTATAGAGACCCCTTAATTGAATAAAAAAAAGATATTCCTGCCATAGGAATAAGGACTATCTAAAGAGCGATAGAATTGTTTTTTGTCCTGAATGGTCTTTTATGGAATTGATAAAGGTCAAGAGTTTGTCTAAGCCCAGGACTATTGAACTTTGACAATGACTTGAATAACAGTTATCCAGAATGAGATTAAAGTTACAGATACCTTTGATAAGGCGCTTCGTTATGATATGAATTTGATGTTTAAATCAGTGGGAGCAATCGCGGCTCTTTTCCAGCATTTAGTGATACGTGTGGATATCATTGCATCGGTCTTTGAAACCAGATATGATAATGAGGAAATATTTGCATTCTTGCTCTTTTGTTAAGCTGTATGTGGTTATTTAAGTTTTGCAGGGGAAGATGTGTCAATTTGCAAATTAAGTACATTATGACTGTCATACCCAACTATTATGTTTACATTGATAGTTCAATTGACTTTTGATTGCTTATAATCTTGGCAATGAAAAGATTTGCATTGATCTCAGAAAAAACATATATTAAATATTTGAATTGAAATCCAGCCAGCACAAGTTTCTAAAATTTGTATCATTAAGTCACTTCATAAAAATTCTTAGTAGTATTTGGAATTGAATATAGACAAATGTTTCTTTTTACCAGCAAGCATTTTTTCATAAAACTAGCAAGTACATTTGTGACTCTGAAGAGAAAGAAAAAAAAAATTCTGTACTTGTCAAGTCTTGGGAACTTGGAAAAAAAGTTTTCAAATTTTAGAAAACATTAATGGAATATACGGTAGAAAAAATACAGTTTTTTGTCGAAGCTTTCTTGATTTTTTTTCTACTTTTTATTTTTCACAGAATGTGGATGAAGAAAAGCAGCATGACTGGTACAAACAAATGTTCAAGAGTCTCCACAAAACCGGCAAGAAAGAAGGTAACCAAATTTGACCCAGAAAACTGAATGCATATATGTTATGAATTGGGTCAGTATGGTAATTTCAAAGCCTATTTAATCAGTATACTATCCTGTCTGGGTAACATAAATGGTGTACATTACAACGCATTTTCAAGATCAGCAGGACTTGCATGTAAATAGTTATTATAATACCATAATTGTCCTAATAACCATAAACAAATTGGAGAATATAAAGTGTTACTGATTTGCATAGTCACTTGGATACAAATTCTAAAAAAAAACAAGTAATTTTAAATCTTATTTTGTTCCATCAATTCAATATGGATTGCTAACAACTTACATAATCATTTATTTATGAAAATATTATGATTCACTTAAAATGCAGATAAAGACATCAACCCTCAGCAAATTATGAAACTTGATCTTTATTTACCAGTACTATGTACTTAAAAGTGAATCCAAATTAACCTGTAAAAATCTTACAATTATATCCACAAATTTGGCCCCCATAAATTTAAATGATTTCAAGAGAATAAGCTTAAAATTTTGGAAGATAAGATCACATTTAATATTGATATGCACATATTGGAGAAAGCTGTGGTTATTAGGATGACTATGGTATAGGTTTTTTTTGTAAACATGTACTATATTAAGTGAACATCTGTGTTGTCGGTTATTGTCATTGTCAGTATTAACAGTACAATGTGATACTGTGTTAGTAACATGAGTGACTGGCATGTTTTATAAACCATGTTCTGAAATGGATGCCCCATGTATCATATTAGTAGATTGAATTTCACAGTCACCTAATAGCTGTAGAATGTTTCTGTCGTACACACGGCAAATTCTACAAATCCCTATGGATATATTAGGGTCAGTTTACACAAAGCTACAGGATGGAGAATTAAACGTGTTGACATTAGTCGGTACATTTATCATTTTGTAAACAAAGATGCCTTAAGTTGAATATGTTTATTTATCCTTTAATTCATTTCCTTAAGTGGTCCGACAGAATCAAAGTTCTAAAAGAAAATAAAAAGCTGTTAAAATGGAAACTGATGGATTTGGTGTTGGAGCAAAAATTTCAGTACCTGAGTATGCAAAATGATAATGTATGGATCTCCCAATAGATTTTACCGAGCTGTTAAATTTGAGGAGACAAAAGACCTTCCATTTCATTACTTGACAGAAAATATTTTGCTTCTGGGTTAAGTTGGCATATGCCTGTGTTTGTTTTTGCTGTCAACCTTTGGTCTTTTAAACAAATATGCTATTCTTTGGGGTTTTTGTCCCATGAAAATTGGGTTCCAAAAGAAAAAAAAATCCCCAACAGAGACAGGGGTAGCCCATTTATTATCATTAGGATGCATTTGTTCCTATTTACACTAGGTTTTGTAGTTAAGATTAAATAATGTTAAGCAGGTGCCCCTTTTTCATCAAAAAAAAAATCAAAGAACAAAAGGGTTTTTTTTGGTAATCAAAATTTTTTAAGGTAGTTTGCCATTTTTAAAAGAAAATTCTCTCCATGAATTATGACAGCTCAGCATACCAAGGTGTTAAAATTGCATGTTTGTGACATTTCAGAGCTCATGGACACAAGCTGGATCAAAGTCTCTAGTACTAGATCTGGTAGTGTATTATGTAATGTAACAACCTTCAGTATCATTTGTCTTTACAGACAGATTCCTCTTTGTACAGTGTAGTAGTATATGTAATAGCTAGACTGTTACTGTGTATACAAATCAGGGTGTTTTTTTTTTTCCTTTAAATTTTTTTTTTACACATTACAAAGTTTTTTTTTTAATTTAAAGTGTGAATTGGTATAAAGACTAACCTTTCAAGAGCTTTTTTTTTTTTTTTTTTTTTTTTTTAGTGAACTTTAATAAAGGTTCTTAGAAATGAAACAATGTAATTTTGTTAAGTACCATAGGAAGCTGAACAAAGGAACATCGTGTTCACCATAGACTTTCCATTCATGTAAATATAGACGTGAAATTTATCTAGTAGGCAGTAGTGTCTTTTCAGCCCTATATAAGTGGTACATAATTGTAGCAATATTGCACACATATAAGCGTACTTTGAAATTAGAACTTAGAGTATGGAAAGTAGGAAATATAGCAAACTCATTGAAGGTATAGTAACCTAGTGCATTAGATACTGTACTTACAGTCTGGTCGACTCTAACAAGTTCATGTAAGAATAGGAACAACAATTTGCTTTTGGTTTCTGCCTTGTGGTGAACATTGCAGGCTATTTCTTTCAGATCTGGAAGAGTTAGCTAGACTTATGGATAGCCTTTTTCAAGACGCAGGTTGATATATCAAGCATTGAATTTATTTTCCCTTAATTTGCACTGTTACTTGCATCCCAGAGCAAACTGTTTGGCATTGCATACTGAATTGTTTTTCAGTATGCTTTGAATCGGGCTGGTGGAATTATTAATGATTAAGTTTTGATTCGAGTTGACAATCTTCACTATGTGACACTTTGATGCAACATCCTGCTTTCTCTTGCTTTGATTTCAAATGATTGGCATGACTTTTAAAATACTCCAACGACCAATAGCATGTTTTGTTCCCTCCGAAATTCCCCACCATTACAATTTCCCTCTAACTCTCATTGTGCATTAAACCAATAATTCTGTGTAAATAAAATGATACCTATTTTAATGACATAGATACATATATATACATTACAGATTTGGATCCTAAGGGTATATATATATTTTGCTGAACTGTAACTACTACATTCGTCCAGTGTTTCATGTCATTTATGTGTGCTCTTTAAAATCTGTTGGTATTACACCTACTTAATATTGATACCAGTTTTCAGAATGAATAGAGACATTGAATTAGACACTTGTTACCCCAAATAGGATTAAATAACAATATTGTAATCCAAGCTTTAAGGCCTTATAAGCGCCCGTAACCTGTTTAAATTACACAGCCTAAAAAATGTGAAAAAATGGGTCACAGGAGATCATCTTCATGCAAATATAGATTTTTGGTCAATCAAATTGAGTTCAAGTTTTATTTAATTCGCCAAAAATTTTGACATTTTTTTTAGATCCTTATTTGTAAGGCTTATGTTTGGTTAAACTCCCCTTTAATTGGCATGTCTGTTGTATGTGTATTACATAACATGTGTGGGAATCACTGCATGCTTGATGCAATCAATATGTTGCAGTTCATTTGTGGTTTTTTTTTAAATGTCATTGTCATTTAATCTGCACATCAGTTACACCAGACTGTGCATCCTACTGTGTTAGTTTGTTGAATTTGTGAGCATTTCAGTATATTCTTTTTTGTTTTTTACTCATATGCTTTCTGAAGTCAAAAATATTTTCGGAACGGGTGAGAATGATTTTTACAAATTTATTTTAAATGGATTGTTCTATTTAAAACTTTTAGGTTTTTTTTTATGTGAATGTTTGTTGTCAAAATGATTTTTTGTTCATAGAAAATTTTAGTGTATGCATTTTGAACTTGAAAATAACATACAACTGTATATTATCCTAAAGCAGACCAGTGACTTTAAAATACTTGTAAACTATATAGTTTAAAGCAACTTTTTGTTTTGTTTTCCAGACTCAAACTCCTACAAACCAACATATGCATTTCCTGAGGAGAAAGAAGCTCCAAAACCTAAAGGTACCAGTATATATAAACACAGTGAAATTTGTTGTGGCAGATTGTATACTGCTAGAATCCCACATTTATATAAACGGATACCTGTAGTAATGAAGTAGTTTGTATTATCTTTATCCTTTTATGGAAGTGTTTTGATTGCCAGTAGTGTTTAATGCATTGTATGCGACATCTAGCAATAACAATGGAAATTTATTACATTATCAATCATACTGTTTGTAGGTGGCTCTAAGTTTAAATATGTGTTAAATGAGAAAGATAAAGTAATATTATAATATTCTGAGAGAGAGAGAGAGAGAGAGAGAGAGAGAGAGAGAGAGAGAGAGAGAGAGAGAGAGAGAGAGATGTATATGAATGGATGAAAAGACATTTTATTAACATCTTTTGCATGAGAAACCCGGGTGTATTGTGTCAATGATTAATCTTCTGCTAGCTTTATTTCCCTCTTGTGTATATTATATATACCGTATTGGTAGATTTACTCCTCCTCACCAAGTGTTGTATCTGTGTTGTTGCATGTGATCATCTACCTCCATGTTATTTTAGATCCAGAACCTCCTAGTCCTCCTAAACTTGTCGTAAAAGAGGAACCAATCTCCAGTAAGTGGTGCATACTGTAAGGATAGGGATATTTGTAACTGTAAGGATAGGGATATTTGTAACTGTAAAGATATGATATTTGTAACTGTAAGGATAGGGATATTTGTAACCATAAGGATATGATAATTGTAACTAAGGATAGGGATATATGTAACTTTAAGGATGGGGATATTTGTAACTGTAAGGATAGGGATATTTGTAACTGTAAGGATATGGATATTTGTAACTGTAAGGTTAGGGGTATTAATAACTGTAAGGATAGGGATATTTGTAACTGTAAGGATAGGGAAAAAGAAACTGGGGGAAAATAATATAAAATGGGGATTTAAAAAAAGTAACTATAAGGATATAGGGATATATTTGTAAGGATATAGAAATAAAAGAAACTGTAAGGATACAGAGATATGTGTATTTCTAATGATAGTAGGAATAAAAGTAACTGTAAGGATATACAGGTATATGTGTGTTTGTAAAAATTAAAGTAACTATATGGATATAGAGATATATTTTTACTGTAAGGATATAGAAGTAAAAGTTACTGTAAGGTCATAGGAATATGTGTACTTGTAAGGGTAGGATTAAAAGTAACTAAGGATTTAGGGAGATGTGTACATGCACAGATAGGAATAAAAGTAACTAATTATACTGGGATATGGTTAACTGTATGGATAGGTGTGAGTATATATAAGGATATGGGTTACTGCATGGATATAATTACATGTACCCGGTACATGGAAAAATATATAATGCAGTAAATGCTTTAAATGTACATGATACTTCTTTGTCGAAGTAAAGCATTCTGCTTTTCAATATCTTTGAATTCAGTGTGGCATACCAGGTATTAAAACAAGTGTTCCTGAATTGTGCCTTGTTTTACATCATAAATTCAGTATCATGTATGCTTCATGTATTTGGATTTTATGGCTTAATATATAGCCCTATAAAAATTCATGCATCCAATAATATTCACATTATGTCAACAAAATAACCTGATTTTTTTTTTTTTTTTTTTTTTTTTTTTTTTTTTTTATTGGGTTTTTCATTTCACAACATATGTACATATGTAACATAATACTGATTGTAACATTTTTATAAACATATTACATAGTCTTTATACTATTTCTACTTAATAGTACAGTTTTGTATATTTCATATGAAGTGAAGCTGATTTTGAGAGAGAGAGAGAGAGAGAGAGAGAGAGAGAGAGAGAGAGAGAGAGAGAGAGAGAGAGAGAGAGAGAGAGAGATTATGCAGGTGGATTACAATACAAGTATAGACTATGCTATACTGGAAACAAATGAAATGATATGAGGGTTCACATCGATCAAAAAAAACAAACTTATCTCTATAACTACAATTTTTCACAGATATTCTGCCAGTGGCTTTCGTATTCCTTATAATTACATCTTTTCAACAGCAAATATTTTTCAGTTAAGATTCTTTCTGTTATGACCTTTTTCAAGGCATGTATATTTGGTGTCGGATTACTTTTATATTTACATGAAAAAATATATTGCTTCACAATAAGAGCTATCAGATTAAAAAATTTATAACTTTCTTTATTTTTGTATTTTCCAAAAAGAACTGATTGAATATCAGATGTAATCGAGATTTCAAACTGTGTAAAAATCCACTCTTCAACATCACACCACAATTCTTTTACTATATTACATTCATAAAATAAATGACCAATACTTTCTTCATCTTTTTTACAAAAGGTGCAAACAGCAGATTCTGCTTTTTTTATACTAAAAAGATATTTATTTGTAGGGACAATCCTATGAAGTATTTGATATTGCAGCCAATGTAGTTTTGATTCCTGTGTACACTTAAAAGGGAGTTCAAAAATTCTACTCCAAGAAGTTTGTGAATAGTTATAACCCTTTTCTCTCCATTTTGATATCGATGTACATATTTCTCTTTTTTTGTCTAATAGTATGTTGTACATGGGTTTACAACCTTTACAAGTATTAATAAACAATAGAATATGATTGGGGACAATTGGTCCATATTGTAATGTGTTCTGTAGGTTTGGTAAGTGTATATCTTGTGTATGTAGTCTGGTTGTAACTGCAGTTCTTAAACTTGCATACTCTATGAAATTTGTCTTTGGATTAATGTGTTTCAATTCATCAAAGTTTCTAAATGTTCCATCTATATTAAGCAGATCACTAACAAAAATAAATCCTTTATTAACATAACTTTTGATAAATATTGATTTATTGTCTATGGTGATTTTGGGATTGTGCCATATATTATCATTTATAATTTGGGGTTTACTAAGTGGCGTTTGTTCAATTATTTTTAACCAGCTGAGGAGCACTTCTTTCCAAAAAGAATTTTCTAATTTTTTACATAGAAGGTACGAATAATTAGGACCATTTCTCCATATTTCAGAGATACTAATTTTCAAAATTGATTCTAAAAGCTTTACCCATTTTGTATCAGTTTTAATTAGCCTTCTCATCCAAGTAGCTTTGAGTGCTGTGATAAAATTTCCATAATCAACCATTTTGAGACCCCCATGATTATAATCTTGTATAATTGTACTTTTCTTTACTTTATGAACTTTACCCCATAGGAAATGAAAAATATCATGTTCAAAAGTTTTTAGGTATTCAGTTTTTGGGTTGGGTAATGCTAGTATCAAATGATTTAGCTTTGGTATTATTAGTGTCTTGATTATCGTAATTCGACCAATTGGTGTTAATTTTCTTAACTTCCACTGATTTATCAATCTTCTAATTTCAGACAATTTTGGTAAATAATTTAATTCTTCCATTTCATCTAATTTAACTGAAAATTTGATACCTAGAAGCTCAAAATTTAAATTGTTCCAACTAAGTTTCCATCGTGAATGATGAAATACATCCTTTGAAAATTTTTTGCTACCAATCCAAACCATTTTTGTTTTTGTAAAATTTATTTTTAAGCCTGATACTTGTGCGAAAAAGTCTAAAACCCTAAGAATGCCATCATATGATTGTGGTGTACCATCCATTATAATTGATGTGTCGTCTGCATATTGAGATATTTTGTATTCTTCTCCATCAATAATTATACCTTTGATGTCTTTTTCATTTCTTATTAATATTCCTAAAATCTCAGCGCAGAGAAGAAAGAGATATGGAGATATTGGGTCACCTTGTCTACAGCCCCTTTCTGGATAAAAGTATTCTGAAATTATACCATTTTGAATCACACATGCCTTAATTCCGTTATAGAATGTTTTTATCCAATTTTTGAAGGAGGGTCCAAAATTAAAAAAGTCTAGTGTTTTTGAGATAAAACTCCATGAGATGGTGTCAAAAGCCTTTTCGAAATCAATTAACATTAAAAGGCCGGGTATGTTGTAATGCTCTGTATAATACATAAGGTCATATATAAGTCTTATATTTTCCCCAATAAATCTTCCCTTCAAAAATCCAGTCTGATCATTATTTATCAATTTATCTAGAATAGTTTTCATGCGTTCAGCTAAGCTTCCTGAAGCTAGCTTGTAAATAACATTTAGTAAAGTAATGGGACGCCAATTTTTCAGAAATTGTTTAGGTTTTCCAGATTTGGGAATGCATGTAATAACACCTAGTTTATTTATTTCTGAAAAGTTTCCTATTTGAAAAGAGTGGTTAATTGCTCTTGTGATAAATATTCCTAAGTCTCTCCAGAAGAATTTAAAGAACTCACTTGTAAAACCATCAGGGCCAGGACTTTTTTCATTTTTCATTTTCTTAAGGAAATTCAGAATTTCTGTATCAGTTAAAGGACCTTCAAGGGTATTTGACTCTTCTCTATTAAGTTTAGGACACTTAATTTTATTTAACTTTTCATGGAAACTTTCTTCATTTATAATTTCTCTTTTCTTATACAAGTGTTCATAAAAAGATTTAGTTTCTTTTAATATTTTCATTTGATCGAAAATAACCGACCCATCATCTTTTTCAATATTTGGTATTTGTTTACTTATGTAGTTCCTAGTCTCTAGGTTAATGAAATATTTGGACGGCTTTTCTCCCTCGTCAATCCATTTAGACTTTGACCTGATACATTGACCTTTTAATTTATTTTTTCTTATGTTGAGAAGCTCATCTTGTTTGTTCGATAATAAATCTAAGGAGTTTTCCGTGAAGTTCTGCTCAAGACATGTAATCTCATTTTCTAATTCCTTTTCTCTTTCATTGGATTTTTTTTTCTTAAAAGCAGAGTATGAAATGGATTTACCCCTTATTTCAGTAAGAAGAATATCTATAAAAAGTTGATCATCAATTATAAATTGGATATCTTCATTTCTTATATTATCTAAATTATCTATATTGTATATAGGACAAACATATTGTCTTTTTACTTCCCTAATTATTTTTTTTATAGAGTTAATATATATTGTATCAACTAATAGGGAATTGTTGAATTTCCAAAAGCCTTTCCCATTCATAAATTCATTTACTTTAAATTCAAGAATTACTGGGGAATGATCTGAACGATAGCTATTTTCAAATTTAACATGTGGTACTCTATTTGTTAGAGTGTCAGATATAAGGAAAAAATCTAATCTGGCTTGTTTTATAGGACTTTTCCTTCTCCATGTGTATCTTTTTAAATTTGCATTATTTTCTCGAAATATGTCCACAAGATAAAATGTCTCCATTAATTTCAAAACTTCTATTCTTGCTTTTGGGTTATTCAGATGTTTATAATTCATAGAGTCTAAGTCTTTATTCATTACTAAATTGAAATCACCTCCAATTATAATATGTTGTGTATTAAGATAAGAGTCAATTTTATTCTTTAATTCTGAGTAAAAATTTGGTGTATCTGAATTTGGGCCATATATATTTACCAGTAAAAGGTGCATATTTTCAACAGTAGTGTCTAATATAAGATAATTACCACTATCATCTTTATCTATGTTATGTACTTTACATTCAAGATTGTTATTTAAAAGAATTGCCACCCCTCTAGAGTTTGTTCTGAATGAGTTAAAGAAAGATTTAGTTCCCCATTGAGATTGTATCAACATTTCATCTTTTTCACTAAAATGTGTATCTTGCAAGAAATAAATATTGTGGTTTTTTATTTTAAGATTTCTGAAAACATCTTTCCTCTTATGGAAGTCATTAAGCCCTTGGCAGTTTACTGATAGTATTTTTAACTTGTTTTCTTTAAGTGCTTTGTTGTCCTGATTTTATAAAATAAAATAATTTATGATTAAAGGATTTCATCTGATTGCATGTATTGAAATTTAATCTTAAAAAGTTAATGGATTTCATTTTACAAATTGTTTAAAAGTGAAATGTTTGATACATGTACAATATTTCTGTGGCAGGAAACTTCACATATTGACTTTCCTTGTAATGTTGTAATTTCAGAAGAAAACCCTTATCGTCCAAGTTATGAACTGCCATCCAAATTCACCAGCTCTGCCACCCTAGACAAAGCATCCACCCTTCCCTCCAAGTCACCATCCGTGGCTGAAGCCAAGAAATCATTTGAACAGAAACGAGATACGTTTTCTGGAAAACCTAAGCATGGTAAGCTAACTATGCTTATACATTTTTTATTAGCATTAGAAATTACAAGTACCAAAATTTTATTAATTAAGTGATATTGATTGTTAGCCAATTGAATATATTATTAAATTTGATTTTGATTGAAATAAAAATTAATTTGAGAAAGACATGTTTTTTATATAATGATAATTATTATTGACAGAACCATAAGCAACAAATATTTTGGGGGACTAAAATAAATATTTCAGTTTTATAACTGTTTCTTTCAGATGTAGATGCCGGGTATAGATCTGAACCTGAGCTTAACTACAGACTGAAACAAAGAACGAAAAGTCTGTCTGACGTCAAGAGCAGAGAACCTCGCTCAATGTGAGTTCACAGTTATCTCCCCTTTTAATCAGTTTGCATTTTTGTTGAAATGTGTAATTGAAAATTTTGATGATTTGGTTTTGATCTTTAGAGATAAAGAAGCTTGTGTGGCTGACTTTTGGTTTTATATTTTTTTTTTTTTGTGCACATGACTTTGGTTTCATTTGCTGGTTGCCTTCATTGTTTTAGCTTGCCGTAAGTAGTGTTGTCCCAATATCTCACAAAAAAAAAAAACCAAACAAAAAAACCCAACCTCTCCCAGTATTTGTGTAGTTCATCAGTAACCGTAACTCTTGGTGAATAATGTGTGTAACATTTTTGCCTTGAATGACCATTCGATTTATTTATGTAGTACATGTACCTATAAGTGAAGAGGGCATGTTCTTCATTCCTCATAGATCTATAAACCTATATCATAAATTTCCTTAAATGCATCGCATTAGCATAGAAAACTGTTTATAATATATGGCATGACCCATATGATAAACCACTCTACATTTATAGATGACGTTGACCCCGATGTGTTAATATTTTGTCACAGAGTGAACCTTATGCTCCAGAGTGTTTTAAAAATAAAAATAAAATGTGCCTAAAACTGGTTGATGTGGCATGAAGAATCTAATATCGTTTGTAGTTCCTGTCGCCAAAGTTGGAAACGAAGGCATGGTTCTCATAGGTAGTGATGTGTGTAAGAATTATGGGATATTGGATTAATTAGTGTGAAGTTGTCTTGTGGCTTAACCTGCATCTAACTGTTTTTGTGTCATCAAATCATGTACATGTTTCACGAAGCACATTTTAAAGTTAGCGTATGTCCAAAGGGAAGTAACTCAAATGCATGAAAAACTTTTAGGCTAGAAGAGAGATATATGCACTTTCCCTAAACTTTATAATAGGCATGAAAAAATATATATATACCGTCGTTAAAATTTATTTATATATAATAAAAATTTAATGTAAAAAATTCATTTCTTGTAAAATAAAAATGTAATAAAAGTAATTTAAACACCTAATACTTCATAATCATGAACCGTCGAAATATTTAATTAAAGTTTATTTAAAGTAATTAAAATCATTTCATAGACTTAAGCCATACATGTGTATATGTGTGCTTATTCTCATTCCACTTTTCAGAGACTATGAAATGCCCAAAGACTTGCAAGATTTCATCAAATATTTAGAGTATGTTGCTACATGTTATTCAATTACGTTGTGTTGTTACCAAAATTATTCCCATTTTATTATTTTTTTTTTCAAACCCATGTTATTTTCATTTTTTTAATACATGTTTTTATAATTTTATTTCAAAATGTTATGATTAATTATTATTTGTTATTTATTTGATTCTAACGTTATTTCCTTTGGTTAAACCACTATAGGTACTCATTTTCTGTCCCATATAGTTATTTTCTTTGTATTTCATTGTATGCCTTCTTTCAAATATCACAAAAATCTTTATAGGTAATTGATTCGGAACATGCATTTGATAAGATCTAGCAATCAATAAAAATAATTATAATTCTTCTCTCTATCCAGAAATGAAGTCTACATGTATATATTGAGCAATAAATCGTCTTGAATTACATGTATCTTAATGCTGTTGACAAAGTTGAGGGTGGATTTAGATTATGACACTTTAATGATCACTGAATTAACCAATTTCAAAAACACCCACTTTTATGTCCCACACCTATGAGTCGACGCCCAAAGTAAAAAAGATACACAAGTTTACAACCACAATTAATGTGTGGGAAGTGAGGAAACAAGTTCCACCTAAAATGGGTACCTTGGCCATTTGTTGGCTCTCACTAGGATTCACCTCATTTTATCACCTATAAGATCACTAACCTCTCACACCCTGCTTTCTCTGTTGTTTTCCTCAGTTTTTTTTTTCTTTGTTTGTTTGACAATTCCTTTTTCATTCGACTACTAATCTCAAGAGATATGCAAATTTGTCCAACAGGGTGCAATGTTATCATTTGCAGAAGTGGGCGAGACATTTGTTGACTCTGTAGTTTTAAGACAGTGCATTTTCTTGATTGATATTTATATCCCTTACACCTCTGTGTTCAGTGCATATAGCTTTAAGAACAACTTTGTGGTAACAGATGCTTTCATATTTTATAAAGGGAGTTGCCTTTGATGAATGACCAAACATAGATTTTCATTTTTTTTAATACAGGAGAAATTTATGCAGAATTGAGTTTTGCATTGATTTTTCTGTTCTCTCTCTAATAGCGAGTGGTCACCACCACATGTGCGTTCCAAGATCGAGATATATAGAAACCAGCCCCGTAGCATCGTTGATTACGAACCAGGATTTTCATCCATTGCCTTTCAAGAGAGCAAAGTGGTATGTAAACAAATTTTTTTAAACAAAAAAAAAACAAAACAATTTATTTGTGTCTTGAACAGTAGTTTCTGTTTGTATTGAATTGTGAGAATGCAAACATTTAACTAAGAGGAAATAGCCACATTATACAAATTGACTATATCTCTTTTTTTACATTGGCATGGATATCAATTTGTAAAACAGAATTTCAGAATGCATTGATTGAATTCTCCTTAAGTTTGCTCTCTTAAGAGTAAAATTGATAATGGTGAATGCTCCTCTATTTGACAATCAGCATGTTTACTTCATGGTGCATTATGATGCATGTGGGTTTGTTTTTGAAGGTAGCATTTTTCTTAAAAATCGTCCTTTGGTTCTACATTTTCTATCATCCTAACAGCTCTTCTATTTTTTTTTTACCTGTGGGAAAATTCAACTTCATGTCAGATAATACAATAAATTGAAAGAAATCCACAGTAAGAAGGAAATAATAAATAATTGAACATCCTTATAGTCATAAAGCATAGCATTAGGGGAGCAGACACAGGGCTTAGGCTTGTGCTGGAGAATTGTCAGGGATTTGATGATATGTCCTCCATATACGTTTCTGATTGCTATTGATCTCTTTACCTGGCAAAATATTGATTCCGAGATGCTGCGGAACACAGGTGTGCTTAACTTGAGGCCTCCCAAGGGAGAATAGATGACGTCTCCTTTGTTATATCCTCTTTAGAGAGGTGTATAATTGCTTGTGGGGGTATGTCAGGGATGGAAATCCCTGAATTATAAATGCTACATGTTTTCTCAGTGGGGGTCGAGAGATGATGACTTGATTTGTTATCTATTGACCTTTGGAAACCTTTGCGGTAAGGAAAGATAACTCTGTGACAGAAATGCTCAATAGATACAGCTGTTTAGAATTCTCTTGGTTATAAGGATTACCTGGTCTGTAAAATTGTGTTTTAGTCCAGGTAAGTCTGGTTTTATGATTGATAGGGAGCTGAGTACTGTAATCCTCTTGACAAAAAAATGAAAAATTAACTAATCTATAGTCAATATTAGCATGCATTAGCACCTCCAACTGAGGATTTTATTAATAATATAGCATCATATGTGACACTGGTGTGTTAATTGAGGGGATAGGAGTATAGAAAATAAACAGACAGGTGAGACTACTAATTGGGTATACGTTGCTTGTTAGAGGTGGCTGATACTCAGTGTGACTTGGATGTTTGACCACTCGCTACATCTCCCGTAGGCGTGAGTGAGCGTGATGACATCTGTACAGATCCAGTCAATGTTTTTGTTCTTTGTTATTGTCCTGTAGAGCACCGGTGGGAGGAATAGGTCTAAATCCACTAGTACCCCCTTCACTACCTTTGAGAATAAGTGTCGGAAGGAGAGAGAGGAACAGGTAACGAACAAGCGCAATAATAATAACCACCTAAAAAAACGGTCTCGGCCAGGTGTGTCATGTGACCATTTGCCTCTAGGTGTGCAGGAAAGCTTTCATTTTCTTCCGCTTTCTCTTGTTTATTTTTTTTTTTATCTTTTTTTTAGTACTTATTTTTTTATTTACACACTCACTTTGAAATCTTAATGTTGTGAAGTGGTGAGGTAGACCCATTATTAATCAATGTTGTTACAAGCACACGTACTGATCCTTTTAATATTTTTTTTTTATGTCTACCTTTCTCCCTTTTCTCACACGGTGAATTTATTTTATAGATTGGGTAAGGAGGTGATGTTTTGTTAACTTTTTGCTATCTGGTCCTTTACCTCCCCCCATGTATGTTTTTTTGTTTACACCGGTTTTACGATAATAACTGGAAAACTCTAACATTGTCGACCAATTAATACCATCATTTGATCTAATCACGTTTTTTTTGTTGACTTTATCGGTTGATTATAAAGCAAATTGACTCTGTTTGCATAACGTCATGAATCAGCTGGAAAAGATAATGGTTTTTCTAAACAGGTCTGACACTGAAAACTCACATAATGCATGACTTGTGGAATGAATATTTATGTTGTATCATTGCATACATTATTATTATTATATCATATTATCTTGCTCTACTTCATTAAATCTTGCGCGATATTGTAGTGCAGGCTCCACGAGGCTTCACATTAGTTAGGCATATATTACCTTCCTGTAGCCAGTATCTTGTGTAGTTGGCTCTGCATGGTATTCTTTAATGTCAAAAATGGTATTCAGCATTTGGTTGAGTGCACAATATGTAATGTCATTCATATTTCTGCATGACATGCAGTTTATGGAAGATTTCAAATGTAACAGAAAATATACGGTACTTATATATGTGGAGAAGAAAAAATACTAAGTAAGTTTTGATTCATTTTCTGTGTATTCTGATTGTTGTAAGAAAAATTAGAAGATACATGACTGTATAATTTTTCGATTACCGGTAAATCTGCAGTGTGTTAATTGTGCTGAATATCAAAATGCATGAATTTTAATGAAATAGGTTTCAAACAATGTTTAATTTTTGCTTCCTATCTCTTGAATTTTTATATGAGTTTTTGTAGATAATTTAGATTACTGAGCTAGCTTGTTAGTTGTTTAATTGGAATTTTTTTTATTGTTGCTTTATAGTGCATATACATGTAACATATAAAACAATTTAGTTTTGAATTTAAATGTTGGACTTTTTCTGACATAGATTCAATACTATAGATAGATTTGGGATTTTGAATTATGCATGGGATAGAAATCCTTTATATTCTCTTTGGTATTGTTAACTAATTCTATCATTTGCTATTGACCGAATGCAAGTAAATGTCTACCATCATGCAACGTGAATACTAAATGAGACCTGTATTTTTGTAGGGCATTGTTCATAACCCACCCATAGAGAAGCCTGGACAGTTCAGTCGATAGTAAGTATTTCATTCAGACACTAAATTTTTATTGCATGTTTTGTTTGACTAGTAAGTATTTCATTCAAGAGACAGCATTAAATCTTTATTGGATTATTTGTTTGACTTAGAATCTGTTATAATTAAGGTGGCTCGCACTGTCCCTGTAGATCCACCTTAAACTGAAGATAATTAATTCAAATTAATTGACTTATCAAGGATCTGAGGGATTTCTAATGCTGCTAGGCAAAGACAAATTGTTGATGAGGAAATTAATTACTTACAAAAAGATCTCCGTTTGGCTCTATATAAATGTCTCATGTCAGTATATAGATAAGAACTTTAACAGTTGTCTCTGCATTCTGGTACAGGTTATATATCCTTAATGAAGTCTATAGCTAGGTGCTAAGAATGTCACAGTATTTAAGGTTAACTGAGAATGGTGAACAATATGAAGTCAGTTTATGTTCCTGTCAAGTTTGTAAATAAAAGCAATGTGGGGTGGATATAAACACAGGAGGAAGACAAAAGTTAAAGGTCCAGTACATTGGGGTTTTTATGGCCTAATTAGAAATTCCTAAAGGGGCCTTTGACAGCTGAAAAGAGATAACTCTACGATTCCCCCTACTCCACAAAGGAATTTTTAGACTGGCTGGAGTTGTCTGCCCCTAGGTAGATTTGCTGATCGGCTTGTTGTATGGGTTACAGTTGGTTGGGTCTCAGCAGTGCCTGATACAATACATGGATAACAACTTGTTTCAAGATGAATGAAACTGAAAATGAGAGACATAATCTTCCTATAGATCTCGGGAGCTAATAGTGTTCGGTGGACATTCTTAATTCTCTGTTGAAAGTAGATGCCGGGGAAAAATTCACAAATGATTCTGCATGTGTGTATGAACTGATTAGTAATGTGATTTGTTTGTAAAAAGTGTTTAAATGGAAATTTAATCTAGCTCGGACATTACCAACTGTGCACCTGCTTCAAAATGATGAAATTAATTGAGCAATTATATGGGTATGTAGTGTTAAATGCATCACTTAGAATTCATCTTCTTTGAAGTTTTTAATCGATTGGATATTTTCATTGAGATATTGAACACTAACTGTGTTTGATTGCCGTTTCACAATAATTCAGCTGAAACATTACACATGAAGTGTGCAATGCTTGCATCAAAAGGAAAAATTGCCTCTTTGTGCCAGTTTACTTTTTTTACCTGGGGGGCTTTTCTCGTCTACAGATAAGAAGGATGGCTCCTAGATGAGCCCTTCACTCGTCAAGTTCCCATTGATATTGATTTTTTTAAAGTGTGCTGATCCTTTTAGTTATGTTTTTGTCAATAATAATTCAAAACTCTTATGCAGCTCTCCACACTTGGGGGGCACCTTTATTTATTGCACACCTTGGTGTATACACAGATTTTTAACTGGATACACTTATTCTATGGTAGCTAGTGGCATGTAAATGTGTATTCATAGAGGGGTGTCAGGACCTCTTTCAAAAAGCTGGACATTTTTCGGAGAGATAGGGGGGTGCCTGAACATTTAAAGATTAGTTCGGGTGAAATATATCAGTGCTAAAACAGGTATTATCAGGGAAAGATATTTGACTTTGATTCAGTCATCTTTTGTTTGGGGCAAGTGCTAAGCTTCTTGTTTACTTCGAAATGGGGGTACACCGATGTAGTTTGTTTTATGGGAGCCTATCCAGGAAGAAACGCCTAGGAAATCTCTGAGGCTGCTGTTGAGTACAAAGGACAGCTTTCCACACAAAACAAGTTTTATATGCTTAGCTGGGCAGTGTCAATAATAGCGGGGCAGTGGCAAGAAAATTTGATTGTTTCAGGGTAAACAGAGCCACATGGTAGCTGGGCTGTGCGCTGGGATTCCTTAATTAATAGCCTGCCCCAAGAAAACCAGGGGAGTAGAAAGTGTTTCATGTGCTAATGTATTTATTTGTAATCCACTGATGGGGTAATAATGATTACTGGTGAACTAATTAGCCCAACACCTCAGTGGCTGGTTATATGTTATATATGGGGAGGTGGGATAAAGTGACAGAAATGAGAGAGATGTCCAGTGTTATTTTGTCCTAATCACTTAATCCTATCATTGATCTGATACCTAATTGTTGATATCAACATGCAATTGTCAATCCATTAGAGAAGTTTACCTGAAATATGTATCATGTGTCTTGAGAATTCTCTATATATTATACCACTTATGGCTGAATATACCACATAAGTATACTACAGCTAATTTAATTCTTTTAAGTAACGATAAAAAATAAGATATCTTTACAGTGTAAATAAAGCAGTATAAAAATTTAATTGACTTGGTTATTTAGATACTTCATAGTGTGGGTGTAGTCAAAAAGTGTGAATTATCAAGGTCCACAGTGTTAAAATCCTTTACTCATAAACAGAAAGCTGACAACCCAGTGTTCCCCTCTTGCTCTCCATTAAAAGTCTTTGAAGTTACAAATACATGTACTTACAAAACATGCATTTTATTTACCAAAACTGAAGTGGTCTCAAGAGTTGCTATACAATCTCTTAATGGTGAGTGCACTTTCATCTGCATTAAAACACAAACAATCTGTCAATTGCCTTCAAGGAAACATGGGTGTGTATGCAGTGTAGGCTGAAGAAGCATTTGATGGAAGAAAAAATAAATCCTACAAAAAAAAAAAAGACATCTTATCAAAAATTTTGTCGGCCACCTGTTGTAGATTGACTCAGTTCTCTAAACTCTAGCAACCCACAAATTGTGTTGACATGAGGCCCAGTGAGTGGGTGGGTGGAGTGGGTTAGAAGATTCCACAAGTACCCTGTTATATTAACCCTCAATGGGCAGAAAAGAATCACACCCAAAGTGTGTCTGACCTCAGAACATAAATATTGTCATAATCAACAGACCTGTGTCCCTAGGGGGTTTAGTACAGTACAATTGGCCAACCAGTGTAGGTGTTTCATTCACTCTTGTAAGTTTTAATTATTGTCTGAGGATCAGACCCAGAAGCCCTAAGAGTTATTCAAGCTCTCACTCTTTCACCAATATTAAAAGGAATACATATTAGGGGAAAAGGTGAAACTCATGGACCAAAAGTGAGCTCATCTCAGTTTATGATTCTGAAAGCTAGGTCAGGTCCACTAACTGATGAAATATTTACAGGCTTCACACACTTTTATATCTGAAACTGAGGCTGCATGTAGTGATGGTTGTTCTGGTTTGCCCATTGCTACAATATCGCAGTTGTCTGATATGGTATGGTATTTTTGAATCTATTTGGTTAACCAGCTGTATAGTTTCATGTTTATCAGTGACATGCATATTGTTATTAAGCAGAGATTAGGAGCAGGTTGAATTCAATAGGCTAGCATGCTCACACAATCATATTGATGAAATCTGAACATTTCACTTGGGTAACCAAGTAGGGGCCCTTAAAAAATTCATATACTGTTTGAATAAGGGCTGCAGTTACTATAACAGAGGGGTCCTTTTACATCATGTTTCATGTATATGGCTACCAGCTAGCTTTAGAATGCTGTTATTTTATATTGTTTTGTTTTCTCTTGAAATCGGACCACTGGATATTGCATGGGCAGACTAGTATGTACATAACGGTACATGTATTGAATATCATTTTGAGAAAGCAATAGTTTTTACATGAAAATAACGATTAACATCAATATCCTTATGAAGAGTAAACAAAAAGCTGTAAACACCCACAGAATTTGAAAATAAAGAAAACCCTACCTTCACATCATCAAATCTGATTTGACCTTGACCAAATTAATCAACACAAATAGAGAAGATATAAAATAACTCTTAACAATAATCTAATAAAAAATATTAGGATATGTAACATATTGCAACATTATTTTAAAGAATGGAGTTAGAGGTTGTCATCCAGATAATCTTATTTAGAGACTGATCCTCATGAATATTTATCTGCTGGGATAAAGGAAATTATGCTAAAACCAGATAAGTAAGGATAAGCATGAGTGGGAATACTAAATTTTGATTTGGTCGGTCAACCAAGTCCACATAGTCAGCAAGGGAGGGAGGATTAAAGGTGTGTTGTGTATATATGAAGGAATACATATAGTGTCTAACATGGATACCATTGAGGAGAATAGGTGAAGAATATTACTATGGTTTGATTATTACCGGTAGTTATTATTTGGATTGCCTTAAGAACAGCTTGTTAATGCACTACATGTAGAGTACAAGCACTTTAAACATAAAAATATCTAAAACTTTAGGTATACTTATGATTCTTCATTGTTGTGAATTTACTCACAAATCTGAGTTATAGTCTTTATATTTTTCCTGTATGTGTAAGACTATCACACACGATCAAGCTTGAGATAGATTTCTTTTTTACTGAGGCCTATTCAAATCATTTTGCAAAAATATTACATTACATGCCAATGATTTTATTAAAACTTTATCACAAGTAGCCTTTTGGAAATTATTCGAATATTCATTTATTTTAGCACTGAGGGAAAGAAACAAGGATCTGCCCCGCTGAATCTCAAAGACGAGGAAAATGGAGACCCTGTCGTGGCCTACAAGATGGTCCAGAAGGGGGGAGACATCCCTATCAAGGGCCTTCAGAAGCCTGCCCCAGAGAAACCATCCAGTGAGTAACCTCCCCTGACCAGCTGTCACTGTCTGCTTACTGTTTGACTGGTTCTCTTTTGATCACATTTATTATATCACCTTTGATACCTTTTACATGTCTTGCCATTCCAGACCACCCGGTCGTTTGAATACTTAACACCTTTTAGATCCCACCTGCAATTTCTCTTACCCAGTGTCCTTATCCTTTTCTCCTTTTCCTCTTCGCAAAAAATAACCCCCCCCCCCCCCCCCCCCCCCCCCCCCCCAAAAAAGGAAAAAATTGAATAAAACAAGGAAATGAAAAGAGAAAGATAATACCTTCTTTGCTTTTACTTCTATATATTTGTGAAAAGACCATTTGCTTTAATCATATAATTTTTTGAGTCATAAATTTTCTGACATAGCTTGGTAACAAAGACATAGAAGCTGTTTTTTCATTGCCTACTATGCTGTTATAACATCGTTTTAGAAGTGAGGTCGAAAATAATCTCCAAGTCCCAGAAACTACAGAATAGTTTTTGCATGTGTTTTATAGCCACAATATTAATTAACACAGAATTTCGACGTATCGCATGCACATAAGATAATGATAGGCTGTCCCATGGTACTTAATTATCATACTGGAGTAACATTATACACGCTACGAGAAAAACTAATCCGCATTGTTACGTAATAGAGTGCAATATTTTTTACAACTAATGAAATCTGGAATGTCTCTTTAGAATTTGTACATCATCTATGGCTAAGCTAGCTAGGAAGAACAGTTCATCTTAGCATTGCGACTCACTCATTTATTTAAGTATTTCCATGTCATCTTGCTTTGAGCTGTGTTTGTGTAATTGTCATGGTAACCAATATCTGTGTTTCACTAGTGCACATTGTCTCTTTGTCTGAGCAGCCATCTTGTTTTGTGCCTGTCACTGCAAGGTCATCTCTTATGAATAATATATTACCAGCAACATTAATGAATATCAATCTCAGAAATTGTTCAAGTCTTAAATTGATTTCTGAAAGTTAGTGTGGCCCATGTGTTTCTGTGACTCTGTACTGTAAAAAAATTCTGGGAATTACGAAAAGACTGTTATATGTACTGTGAAAAAAAAGAGAAAGTATAATAAACATTTGGATTTGCTTTTTATAGGTATTTCAGAATTGATGTATGTGTATGCTAGAAATCTTTACCCAGAGTTTGCTGCCTGTTTTGTCTTTTGAAGAAGTGAATGCTTTAACTCATTCTACTGTTTTTCTCTTGCAGACTGGCCAGGCATAGTCATAGTGTGCATTAGTGACACATTGTGCTCAGTAACTGTGCTCTCACTTGTATTCATCCTAACTCATGTCTACCCTGAACTAACATAGAATAGAGACTAGTGCTATATCAAACATTGTTACCTACATATACTGACTGTGCAAGCTGAGAGACCAAACAAGGTGGGTGGTGGAAACTGTGGAAACAGAAAGTGAAAGTTGACCGGAATATGTTTGTCCTCACAAGAAGTATGAGAACAGTAAATCTTGGAGGAAGGAGGAGCCAAAGAACAGCTGGTCTGGAGGAGTTCATACCAGAGAAACACTCCACTCCAAAGTCCTCAGACTTACAGCTGGAGAAGGATGGTCCTCAACTAAGGAGGAGGCCTGACCTCCTTCCTCATAGTCCTCGCAGTGATGTTGTTTCCTCATCACTGGACATGGAGAAGGAGCATGAGAGGCTGGAAAAACTGATTCAGAAGGAGGAGACTGAAAGGAAATGGAACCAGCCAAGAAAAATTGTAGATGTGTTCAGAGACACTAAGTCAACCTCAGACTTTCTGCAGCTCAAAGATGACATCAAGACATTGTCATCTAGGCCAAGTGCATCACCAAAGCATTCACCTTACAGTTCACCAAGGCATCATGCTGGTAAAGATTTTTATGATGAGGGTACTGATGTTGATCATCATGAAGAACATGATGAGGGTCTTACAGCAAATTATATTGAGAAAGAGGAAGTATATCAGCCAATTGTAGCAAGCAATCCAACATACACAATGCCGGATCCTTGGTCAAAGATTATGTCTTTTGAGCCACATGACTCCAGGAACTCTTCAAATAGGCAGTGGCACTCCTTATCTGCCAAGAGCTCCATGTGCAGTGAAAGGTCCTCCAGACTTGACCCACACACTTACCAGTCTTACACTGCTGGATTACTGCACTCCAGTGGCAAGTCTGAGAAGTTTCTCAACCTTCAGAAACACTACTCGGTCTTAGAAAGAATATCAGAGCTGGAGAAGAAACGTAGCAAAAGTTTAAGGCCAGAAAAAAAGCCAAGAAGCTGGCATGCTGACATCACAGCTGAAGATGAGGAATTGGAAGATCTCTACCTTGAGTTAGATGAGGCCAAGAAAAATAAAGAGTTTTTTAGCAGGAAAAGTGAGCATGCTCACAAGCATTGGAATCCAAATGCTGATAAAGGACTGATGCAAAAACAAAAATCACTTCAAGATCTCAAAATGAAATATGATAATGATGATTTGTTTGAAGATGGTTCTGATAGGAAATTTTATGGGACACGGTCTTTGGGACGGGAAAAGAAATTTGCAGCACTAGCAGAAAAGTTCAAACTCTTTGATGATTTCCATCACAGTTTTGACTCAACCAAATCAAAAAGACAACAGTCTTGGCAAGGCAGTGATTTTTACTCAAGTGACACTAAAACAGCACCTGCATCAAAAATAGCTGTTACCAGTATGCAGACTGAAGGACAGACACCAAACAAATATGAAATATGTGTTGAAGGAAATCTAAATCAGAAAGGTTTGAAAGGGCTTGAGGCTTTGCACGTAAGGTCTTTTTCTGCCCCAAATACTCAGAAAGAGGTTGAGAATGGAAACCCCCTCATTAGGACCAACTCCTCAAAGGAGTCTTTCTTTGGTGGTCCTCCAGTGGAAGAGAAAGTATCTCTCTCAGTATCGCCTATTTCTGTGATTCATGGACGGAAAATAATGGCCACCTATGTCAATGAGAATCCTGCTTTATGGAATGAATATCCAGAAGAATCAAAGAAAGAAGTGCTCCCAAAGCAATCTTCCACTCTCAGGGTTTTTTCTAGGAGAGGTGTAGACACTTCTCCTATTCAGGATGTTAAGAACTGTGTGCAGATGTTTGAAAACAATCAAAAACATGCAGAATTTCATGACAACTCGAACATTTCCGACAGAGCAACAATGCACCCAGTTGATGAACAGAAAGAGACAGCTAATCGCAATAAAGAGCATAATTCCAAGCCAGTCATAACTAGTCAGAATACCCAGCTTGGTAGTAGTGGGGTAAAGTTTCATGTTAGAAATCTGAGGTGTTTGGCAGAAAACAATGAGTTCAGTCAGAGTAGGTTCAGTATGAAGCCTCAGGTGGATAGGCAGCCAATGATGGAGAAGTACTTGGAGGATGTTCTGGAACATTCCAGGAGCAATGAGAGACTGGAACTTATTGACAGTGATCCTGAGAGGTTCTACTCCTCCGAGACTGACAGGTCAGAGCAAGAAGAGGTGTACCCAGAACCAAGACAGTGGGGAAATTCTGAAGTTATACATCATCATTATGACAGTTCAGATGACACTGAAAGTGTAGGATCTGATGAAAGCGCTGGAACATTTATTGTCAAGCATAGTGACGAGGAGTCAGATGTAAATCTTCCAGATGTGACCAAAGGGACACAAAGTGTGAGATTCTCAGAGGCAGATAAAGAGTTCCCCAGAGCCAAGTCTGTCCCAGATCTCAAGAATAAGGAGGGGGATCAAATACCCCTAAGGCCTAGGTCTGCCAAGTCTCAGCTGAATTTGAGCAAGAATGATCAGTCCAAAGATGGAGGAACTGTCAGTCAGGTTAAGAGTCTGAGGCAGCTATTTCAGGAACGAAAAGAGATGGGGAAAAGAAATCGTCTTCAGTTTGATAAAGATGTTGGCAAGTTGAAGTTAAATCCATCTTCATCAACAAGTGATGTTGTTGACGCTAAAGCAGTTCAGATAGAGGATAAAATCAAGGATCCTCAACATGAGTGGAGTAACAGTCAAAAAATGATCAAAAATGATAATAACAACATCCATGTAGATCAAGGGAACAGGGTTAAGAAATTTGTTTTGGTGAAGAAGCCTTTAAAAGTGGCAGTTTCATCAAAGTCTGATGTCAGAAGTCAAGAAAGGATCAAACAAGACATGCCAATAAAGAAAAAGTCTCCCATTGTTTTGAAGAGAGGGTTTTTGCAACAGTCTATGCCGGATCGGTATTATCACACAATAGCTGCTCCTAGCAGGAAGGCACCAACCACTTTCAAAGTGGGTGACAATGCTGGTGGTGGTACTCTCCCAAGGTCATTTGGAGCTCTACCAAGGTCATCTGGAACTCTACCAAGGTCATCTGGAGGGCAACAAGATCAGACGCAGAGCATGACGATAGCAGGTCATTATTTCATAAAACTTCATTTCCCAGACTCCCCAGCCCTCACCCTCCAGCTTTGCATGTCTTCCTGATTCTTTGCTTGTTTCTTTTCCAAACAACAACTTCTCTGTCATCATTGTTTTACTTTAATTGCATGGTGTGATTATTCATGTAGAGTTATGTTGAGAGCATTCCAGAAAAGTTAGTAAAAGGGAGGATGATATTAATCAGGGGTTACAAATAGTGGAATACATAGGGGGAAAATCTCCAAAAAAATTTAACAAACCAAATTAAAGTCAATGTTACTCAATAGTCCAAAACAAATGTTTAAAGTTTCAGGATATGTGACTCTTTTGTATATACATTCATGCTTTATGTTATTCTGTATTGCATGCATGATTTTTATTTCTTTCCCCTTCGAATATTTTTTTCTTCATTCTGTTTTGCATGTTTTTATTAAAATAGAAAAGAGAGCAGAGCAGGACCAGGCGGTGCCTCCAAAGGTCCCTCCTCCTCCTCACTCACCTCAACCTCAGCTCATACCTCACTTCTACAATATATACGAACCAGTTGTAGTCAGGGTAGATAACCACTTGGTTAACGGGGCACCTGCCCCTCCCGTACGGAAGCACCCTATCACGATAGGAGGTTACAAGTTGCCTCGGCAACGTAGTAGCCTATCGGCGGCCGAACAGCTAGGGGTCACAAGTCCTTCCCCAATCAAATCCAATGGAGGTATTGCTTGTTTGCTGGGCAAGATCTAAATGCCTTATAGTAGATTTGTCTCCTAAAAATTTTTTTTGGATTGACGTGTGTTTTTCTTTGGTCTCACCAGCAGTAGTTGGCTTGCTCCTCACACACTATATATATTTTGTATTAGGGTTTTGGCATTAAAAGGGTTTATATAGCAATATACTTATATTTTTGGTGTCTTACTTGGGTGAAAAAGTGTGGCCAACAACCAAAAATTTAATCCAAGTAATGTGTGCTCCAAGTGATAGGCTTCCCCCATTTAAATTGATGTTACGTTTTGTATCCCCAGCTATTGATGAGGAGTTTGCTTTTCTGAAAGAGTTTGAGAAGGGTGAGTATAGGAATCATACTAGCATGGACAGTTACAAAAATATCCATTCGAAATACTGTAACAGAATTTATTAGGTCAAGTTTTTTCCAGTTTTATTGCACACGATCACTCTTGCATAATGTTATACACTATACTAAAATATATCTGCATTTTATGAGCATGAAGTCACATATGAAAAAATGTATGATATACCGGTACATGTACAGGTAGAATAATTCTTACAGTACAAACATATTCAGTATGTATATTACAAATGTAACTGGAATTTTAAGAAATCATTTTATCGAGCATGAAGTAAATATAGAAAGGTTTGTAAAAAATTCTGTCCAATACATTAACAATTGCAATGTGAAATATTCCCCAAAACTTTGAATGTACTATACCTGTTTAGAATGTGCAGAGAGGAAAAAGTGTAAGTTATTTTACATGTCAGATCGATTAGCTCTTCTTCTTTCAAAAAAAAAAATTACAGTTGCATGAAAAATTTCCAACTTGTACCTGATCTGATCGTGGACTATATGTGGCATGGTTGGTCGTGATTTCTATTGGTCGAGATATTGTCCCTAATGTTTCTACAAGCAGGAATGTCGTATCATTTGGAGCACTGAGTTGATTAACAGTTGTGACTTTAATCTATACTAACATCCAGCCAACAAAAAAAATTAATCTTGTTGTTAATGTTGAATGCAAACTGAAACTGACTTTTAATGTCACACAGTCCCCCCTTTTAGTAGCCCTGTGAGGATCACAGGTGTAGAGACTACCTTCTACCAATGGTTCATTGGCACTTCAAATTAGCAGAATTTTTTGTTATAAATTGACTGTGTTTTGAGTAGCTGTTTGGGAAATCTTTGATTTTCTTTGCTTTCAGCTCTATAATGATTTGTATTGCTTCTGCTCCTTTATTCTAGCTACATGTATGTAGATGAACAATTTAATATCTTATTTATCTTGTAACCTTGCTAGCACTCATGTATGTCCTTTGTCTTACCTGTACTGTTGTTCAGTTTTAATTTCGCTGTCAAATTTTACATTCCTTGGTTTTTATAAACCTTTGTAAAAATATATACAATAATTGACCTGAATATATTTTTGATTTTTTTTTTTTTCGGTCATTTTTTTTTTTTTCATGTTTTTGTGTGGGTGTGTAATTTCCCCTAATTAATTTTACCTTGACCTGAAGTTAATAATATACATATACTTGTAGCTTTCAAACACACCACCTCTGACCAGAGGAAGCCATCTCCAGTTAACGACCCCAAATACATGCGACGGAAAGAGGAAGAGGAGGAGTATAGACGAAGGCGACTGGTAATTTAAATTAACATTTATCCACAGGATCAATTACACAGATACACACATTTTTTGCTTAATAACAATATTCTTCTTTTTTATTGAGTTTATACAATGTATCAAAAGATTTTGAATAATAATCCAATATGTGTTTATATAGATCATCATGAAGTTTTAATAGTTAAAGCAATATGAGCTGCATTTTTCATGTTGAATTCTTTTTTACTAAAATGTTCTTTATTTCTACTAAAATGACAAAAATATCATGATTTTTAAATTTCTGTTAGCCATATTTTTGTAGAAAAGGCCGTTAAGAAGCTTTTTTGGAGCAAAATTGAATTATTGTCGTCCTGTACAAAAATTGATTTCCTATATATTCCCTAGAAGAGAAATATTTCCTTTGACAAAAATTAATGATTTTTTTCAAATCTTATTTATCATGAAAGTTAAAGTTAAATGCAGACTTATCATACTAGCAGGTTTTTGCAGCAAAATAAAATTCTAAAATATACAGCTCATATTGCTTTAAGCTCTTATGTTCATATTATTTCTTTTATTATTTTTTTTTGAAGTTTTCTCATAAAGCTGTTTTTTGACCAAGATGTTGTTTGATATCAGTAATGCATGAATCTACTCAACAGATGTTGAATTAAAGAAGCTGTTGTAACAAATGAGTACATGTAACATTGTTGTTTTTCGTTCTATGTTCTACAGGAACAGCTTTACGAGGAGGAGAGACGCCGAAAAATACTTCAGGAAGAGGCTGATATTGAGGCTAGGCGACACAACGATTTCTTTACGTAAGTACAATCACTAGAGAAATCATGTCATGTTTGAAAAAAATAGAAATAATTTGGGAAGAGTAAACAAAAATTTCTTATTACATTATTACATCCTAATGTTGTTTTGTTGAATCAATTAAATAGGATATATTTGGATTCAGGGGGTGGGGAAAAAAATCCTAACCATTCTTATTTGATATATTGCACATTAAGATTATTAATCACTTACAGCCTTTCCCAATTTATCCAAATGATTTTGTTTTTATTTTTAAATTTCTCTCTTTGGGAAACCCAATTTGTACATATGAGTTTAATCCACAACTATGATTTCATATTCTGATTTTTCGAAATTAATTTGTCCCCTCCAGCAATCCCAATAACATAAATCAAGACCCCAATATGACGTGAGTATACGCTGCCTGCCGGATACACCGCTACTAATCTCTGGAAAAAGGGGAGCTAAGTCTCCCCCCAACTAAGTTCATCTCATCCAAATATGATTAACATTCCATCATTTTGCCATCAACATTAATGCTTTTGGTTTATTTCATTCTTAATTGAACGCAGTCATATTTGTATACCACAAATATTATTTATTTGGTATACCTGGTACATATTTAACAAATCATTGCCTAGAGTATATATACATATAGAAAAAAATTAGATACTTTTATTAATTGGGATATATACTAGTTTGCTTTTTGCAGTAAAGTTCGTTCAGGTTGGCTCAAACTTTGTTAAGATTAACACATGCAAAGCAAAGGGAATGGTAATTAATAGTTTTTAGTTCTAATGGCTTCAGAATGTTGAGCAATGGTGTAAGACATTTTTGCATGGATGAACAAGTTTCCTTACAATGTTTCCAAAGTTTTTGGTTTCATCAGAAAGCTCCTGTTGTTTTCATTTGTGCCAGTGGATTTGTGATGTCTTTAACAACAACGCTTCTTACTTACTAATTGAGAATCAAAGGCTTCTGGCTTTCTAACCTCACATTCTTCCTCAAATCTTCACTTTAGCTGTCTTCACAACTTTCTCTTGATCTGTCTGCAGTTTTAAATCTCTGTTTGAACACCCATCTCTTTATTGATAGTTTTCTTTACACCATTGACACAAAACGGTGTGATGTTACAAGCGACAGTTGAACAACATAATGATATTACCGGTAAATTGTTTTGTTTTTCAAATCTGTGAACCGCTGAATTAATGAAATGCTGTTTGGTATCTACAGTCCCTCTCAGAAGTCGCCGATACCAGCGGACCGATTTGACGAACCTGTGACCATCAACACTCACTATGGAGTCCCCGCCGACAGGAGGAGAGGCTTCCAGATTCAGGGCAAAGCCAAGGCTCTGTACACCTTCAATGCTCAAAATCCCAGGTACGTACAGGCAGATCATCAGCATCGGTGGGAATATTAACTTCTCTGAAGCCTTCAGATGTTTTTTTTTTGTAAAATTTGCAAGAAGTACATGTGCTGTGCTGATGAGATTTTAAAATCTCTCTGCTTGCATCTGGAGAGTTTACTTCATAGGTATAAATGTCCATTTGATTTATGAATGCAAAAGGTTTTGCTTTGAAAATAGTCATACATTGAACACTTGACAATGAGGGGAAGTCATTGGTAGTTCTTTTTCCCCTTTGTTGTCAGTCTTGTAGATTTTCATTTGATGATTTACTTTCTGTTTTAGGGAACTTTCTTTCAAGAAAGGTGACATCTTGTATCTCCTTCGTCAAATAGACAGAAACTGGTTTGAAGGAGAGCGTTATGGCAGAAAGGGAATCTTCCCCAGTAACTACGTGGAGGTACAAACTCACCAAAATCTTTAACAACAGTGTATACAGTGTATATGTACCAAAATAAAGTGAAAGTCAGTCATAATTACTAGTGATATGTTTTTCAAGAAGACAAAGTTTAATTTTTAACATTTTCTCCCTCCCTAGGTGATCACCTCCATTGAGCAGGCCCAGGAGGCAGCCCGGCAATCAGAGGGACAGGCCCGGGCCAGATACAACTTCAACGGACAGACTAATGTGGAGCTTTCCTTACGCAAGGTATTCAACTAACATCCTCTCTCATTCTGCACTTTGTTCCAAAGATGTTTGTTGAAATCCAGTGCTATCTTTAAAACCAAGTGAATTGAGATCAATATGATGAAAATAGTTTCTTTGCATATAGATATGATAAACAAAGAAACCTTAGAAAGTCCAGATTTGTCACATGATGACCTTTATTTGGTTTTCTGTATTTACAGGGAGAAATTGTGACACTACTGAGAAGAGTGGATGAGAACTGGTTTGAGGGACGAGCGGGAAATCGCCAGGGCATTTTCCCGGTGGCCTACGTGGAGGTGGTTAACGAGCCCTCTACACCACTGGTCACCCCTGCCCCCTCTGTTATCACCACACCTATGACAGGTAGAGGTATATATCAGGACACCTGTCTTTTGTTCTCCCTTGTTACTCTTCTTTCCTTCATACTTCCTCATCCTTTACCAATTTTATATTATATTGTCTTCATTTAGATTAGTTGGCTTTGCCTTTAATCACTATTGGGTCTATACATGCAGTCATCTTTGAGCTTACTATGTTTTCTTTACTACCGTAATTGATATCTCTGTATGATAAAATTCATTTGCATTCTGCAGATTACATAATTTATAGATAAAATGCATCTATCTGTTCTCTGTTCAAATTAAAAAATCACTATCTATAAAATGGCCACATCTCCTAGTCATGTCTACTAATAAATCTGCATTAATATATTAACCTGTGATTTTTGTGTAGTGATTTGCCCTATTTAGACAAAAAATTAATAATTTACACTTCATCACTTTGAACAGGTACTCCAGAGATGCTGTCCCCAGTTAGTATGGAGGCCCCCACCCCTCCCCCTCAGCCATCCCCAGGAGCATTCTCCCCCAAATCACCAGCAGCCTACAGATATGGAAACAGACAGAGTGAAATATCTCCACAACATGTGCAGGGCTATCACGCGAGCCCTGGCCTAGAAAAGACAATGTCCCCACGTTATTACGACAGAATGGACAACGGACATGCCCCCCATTACAATGGAGGGGAATCTTATCAGTATTCACAACGATCAAGGCAGAGCCCCGGGACGGGGCGAGGGCCCCTGTCCCCCTCACACTCTGACAGACAAATGGGATACTCCCCCAGTGCTAATAAAAACTATATGGAAAACAATAATGATCATTATAGGAATAAGAATGTAGATGAGGATTTAGCCTTAAGTAGGTGAGTAAAGTTGTTTAAATGATATTCATTCAGAGCTTCACTGCATGAATAAGCAATTTGTAATATTATAGAATAGTTCATCCCAAGAAATAAACTGTAAATTTGTGTACTTTTTTTGAGTAATGGTATGTTTGTGATACTTCTTCTAAATTTGCATGTCTGAAAAAAAAAAATGAGAGACAATTTTGCATGATTAAGTTGACTTCATCTGAGGATATTTCCAGAACCTGTAGTTAGATTCCATGTTTTGTCTTTGTCAGAGAAATGCTTAATATGATGGTGGTAGGGAATATTTTGTATGAACGGTAAGCTTTGAGTGAACCATCCAGTATGTTGTGATAATAGAAAAAAAAAAGAATAAATCTCCTAGAATTTGTGTCCCTATATGTTTGCACATCTTTCCAACACATTATGTCTGGAATTTGTTTTGTGTGTGGATTTCTTTCCATTTATCGGTAGTTCACTTTCACATATTACATGTAGTGTGAATATTCTGTTTGACCCACATGAAATTCCTTATATGTTTATGATCCCTATTCCAAATAAGATAATTTATTATGTTCCAACGAGGTTATATATACTCTTCGAAAGGTGTAGTAGCTACATTATAATATTAACAATAAGATATTGCCTTATACATTTTTTAAGACTTGGTTTGCTGCTTGTATAGTTAACAGCAGTTCAGTGATAAACTGACCATTTTGTTGACTGAATGCATCTTCTATTACAGATATCGAGCTATTTATGCATATAAGCCCATGAACGATGATGAGCTGGAATTATGGGAACAGGACGAGGTATATGTAATGGAGAAATGTGACGATGGATGGTACGTCGGAACCTCTTGTCGGACGGGGATGTTTGGAACCTTCCCCGGAAATTACGTACAACGAGTTCAATGTAAGTAATTATTTGTAATGGAAAGACAATTATAATGTGGGTTTTTTTTTTCTCTCTGATCGAAATCTTATACACATTCTATCATGGTACAAAGAAAAAAAACTTCATTAGCTACAGGTGAATCTCGATAACTCGAACTTCAGGGGACCATGATTAAACTTCGAGAGATCGAAAGTTTAAAAAAATCCGGAAATTTTTGTTCCGGTCAATTTGGTTCTAAAATTATAGTAGCCAGAAATTTATATTTATATCATGGAAAGATAGTCTGACATGATTTCAATCGTATTTTCTGCCACATTACTTCAATTTAAACAATACAGAACGTACTTGTGTGGTTATTAAGTGTATTTTTTTTACGTTAACAAACTTTTAAGCATATTATGTTTTCTTAATCATTACGTTAGAATATTTTAAATAAAGAGCATTTACTGTAACATTCACAAGTTGTTGAAATTTATAGATCACTTACAAATTGCCTATCTACCCTTTGAAGGAAGCAAGGGGTAGTGTCACTTACGTAATCAACCAATTAACACTACCACGCTAGCCCCCAGGAGTTCACTCAACCATCCAGGTAAGGTCCACGCGGAGCTATAATTATACGCTTGATTGGCCGCGTGTGTACACAGGAACCACTTCGAGTTGTCAAGAGTGAAAAACAATGAAATATGTATAACGGGACCCAGGTTTTACTTCAAGAGATCAAGAACTTCGAGAGATTGGAGTTCGAGAGATCAAGAGTAAATTTGCTTAGTTATATAGAGAAAAAAATTGGGACCGTGAGTTCACTTCGAGAGATCAAGAAATTCGAGAGATCGAAGTTCGAGCCATCGAGTGTCACCTGTATTTCAATTTTAATTTCATGGTTTGAAAAAGCTTTCTATTTTGTTACAGGACAAGAGGGAAAATTTCATTGGCTGCAGACTGCTAACAAGAATCATCCAATCAAATTACAAGATAGTTATCCATCCGTGCCGCAAGACAGTTGATGTGGCCATAAAATGTCAGAGGTTGCCATTACTCCCAACTACTTGCTGTTTAGCTGAGGTGTTGGAATTGTCCTCTGTATTTCTAATGCAAAAACAAGTCTTTGATGAACAAATCTGTAATTTTTTGGTCAAGTGTGTACAACATATATGTATTCATTGAAATTTTTAATGTTTTGAAGAAAAAAAGCTGCATTACACAAGGGTATGAAAATGTATTTGTCTGCTGCATATTCAAGACATGTTCTTTTCCCCTGTTTTGTGGTTGCATCATTTAAATGACAATCTTAAAACTGCACACTTGGATATCAGTTATCTTCAACGAATTGCCAAATTATGGGGACTTTGATTATAAAAAAAAAATGAATTTAAAAGAGTCAATTGTGAAGGCATTTATTATAAAATGGATTGATTGTGAAATTTAGAAAAAAAAGCTTTTCATTCGTTTTGTACTGTTCGAGAGGCATTTAGTCCCATCCACTGAAATGATGTACCTGCACACCAAAATACTCAGTCATCAGCCATCAAACCATCGTACGTACATGAATGGGTTACCGTTTGTATAAAGATTTCTTGAACATATTTTGATTTTATTTATCAAATGCAAGAAATTTATATATCCTTGGCAAGTCCTATATGCTTTTTGTAGCAGTGTACTACCTTAAGAAATACAGCTTTTTTGTGATTTGTGTGAATGAATGGAATGAGGAAATGATCGCAGATGAATGGAAGACAATTTTATACATTAATACTATGTAGGGTTTCTCGAGAGAATATTTAATGTTGTTATTCTACAAAATGACGTAATGTGTCACTTGTATTTGATGACACATTTCAACTGTTTTGATTTTTTTTTTTCAATAGAGAATTTTGTAATTTAGTTTGAATGAATTCAATGGCATGCTGAGCTTTTTTTTTTTGTCCTTGTTATTTTTGATTTGTAGTTGTAGGATTATGTTCCAGAAAAAAAGATTATGATTTACTGCTAGAGAAAGAGTTCTTTGATATTGTATTGACTCCAATGAATGTGTTATTCTTTTGATTCATGCTAAGTCTACAAAGGGACTATCTTTGTTGTAGTGAATTACTTTGCTTTCACAAGTAATGGGATAGTTGATTTCATATAAAGAATAAACTGTATTATTTACTACTCAACTTTCGTTGGGTCAGGTGGATGATTAAATCCAAAATGTGCAATAAGAAAATCACCTGTTGTAAAACTGAAGACACAAAAAAGTATTATTGTTTCCTTTCCTATGATGAAACATTGTTTATATATTTATAAATTCCATTTTATTTTTTCTCGTTCTCTCTCCTGAAAAATGAAATTTATCAAGAGTTATCCTTCCTGATCCAACACGTTCATTACAGTACATTTCGTCCGTTATACGTACCTCACCTCATTTTGGTTGTGTTTGATTAATTAAGCAAACATTTTTTTGTTGGATGTTAGAGTTTCATATTTACGTTACATTTTTTTTTTTTCATTTTACGTATAGCATATTTGTTAATATTTCATTAAGTTATTTATAAGAAAGACGACTTGTCTCCATAACAACCGTGCCTTTTGCGTCAGCTTACTTTGACCCGTTGACCTTGCCGCGTCATAATCATAGACAGTGTGACAAGGTGCTTATTTGTTTCTCCCATTTTCGTTTCACAGGGAGATGGAAACTGTCTTTATACCATAGAAATTATTTTTAAAGTAAATGTTAAAGTAATGTCAACGATACCGGTATTTGTTTGAAATAATTGTATCTCTTCAAATTTTTAACCCTCTTTGAATTTGTCGTTGTCATGGAGACTCGTCTGCTGAGCAGGATATTTAGTCGCCGTGCCTACAGTAGCCATGGATATACGTTTTATACACCACCTTTTTGTTGCTACCATAGATGAACCTTTTTGGTGCATGAAATAAACAAACAAAAACTAAAGTCTGGATGATTTTGTGTTACGTTTTTAGAGTAGGGAAATATGGAGGCATTTTACAGAATCAGTCTGGAATATATATATAACTGAGAAATATAGCAAAATATGTAGAACCTAACTGATATTGATATTTCTTAGATCATTATAATTTCAATGATGAACATCCTTACAGAAGCTCTTGAGTGGCTCTTAGCTCCTCGCTCTTTATATCCTATAGAGAGCATAAGGAAAAGTTGGAGAATCTACTCAACGTGTTGAGGTCAATAGTCTACATGTTGGCTGAACAGACTCAGGGTGAGGAGTAAGATGTGGTGTACCTTGGACTCTGATACCAGGTCCCGCCGTCACCAACTTTCTTCATGCCAATACTCAGCCTCAAGTCGGAATTTTGACCTCTTTATGTAAAAATTTGGGTTGAGTACATAGTTGAGTGATTGGAAAATTTTGGTGACGGCGGGACCAGAAATGGCCATAACGTTCAATTTTAGAGCATGCTAGGAAGACGTTAACTTCATTAAGAAAACCGAGTATAATAGTCGTATTTGATGGATCGTATTCCTTGCTAAATAAACAGCAATATCAAACTTGTTCTCTGGGATATGAACTTGTATGGACATGCGATCAAATCTAGGGCTTTTCATCAGATTTTGTTGCTTACTAACAAAGGTTATATCTGTGAGCTTTTGTAAATTCTTTTTATTTACTATACTAGTCTTACGTATGAGGAAGACAGAACATAAAAACATTAAGAACCTAAATGTTGTTTTGTATACATAAAAAAGAATTATAAAGCCAACTTAAGCTTATATGATAGGCGATATGACCTCTTGACCTATGCAAATGTTTACACATACATGTATATGTTTTTGTAGATTCATTGAATCGCAATAGGTTTGCTTTTAAGAAATAGAGGAGAAAATACTCCGTGAATGTAAATATATAAGGATATATTTGCATTTCCATTGTTCTTTCCCACTGTATGCCAATACGGAGGAGCTGCAATTATTTCTCTATAATCGCAATTGCTCTGTCTTTATACTATGACGTCATAAAGGTGTAACGTTATATATACTTTTCCATGACGTTATAGATTTAAACCACTATACGATACATCATGTGTTTTTCTCCAACTCCATTAAAATTGACGTATTTAATATTAAAACAAGTTTTTGATAACATTTCAAAGGAGTTACTGTTATAACATATCACTGATTCTGTTAACAAATCTATGTGAATTAGAAAGATACATTACAGTCTGAATGTTTACTTTTGATGTAATAGCTATATAAATGTAAAGGTCTAGGCTAATACAAGGTATTTGCGAGTAAAATGATGCAAATATAAGTAATAAACACCGATTATTTAGTGAACATGGCGTTATGAATAGCAACTGCTCTGCTGGCATATTTTCCATGATGCGCTAGCGCGCATCATGGAATATGCCAACAGAGCAATTGCTATTCATAACGCCATGTTCACTAAATAACGTTGTTTATTTCTTAAATGAACGTTGTTGGTACAATTGCTTCTATAATGGTGGTAGAGTTGGTCCTATATCGTTTTTGGTACAAATACTTTTATAATGTTGCTGGTACAATTGCTCCAATAATGTCGTTGGTAGAATTGCTCCTATATTGTTATTGGTACAGTTGCTTCTGTAATGTTAGTACAATAGCGCCTCTAATGTTATTGGCACAATTGGTCCTATATCGTTGTTGGTACAATTGCGCTTATAATGTTGTTGGTACAATTACTCTTAAAATTTTGGTACAATTACTCCTATGATATTGTTGGTACAATTGCTTCTATAATGTTGTTGGTACAATGCTCCAATAATATTGGTACAATTGCTCCTATAACATTATTGGTACAATATGTTGCGTCTATAATGTTGTTGGTACAGTGAACGCCAGGTCAATAGTCCCCATAAACACATGTCCAATTAGTTGGAATCATGGTTCATAATACACGTATAAGTATCCTTGCTGAAACGAAAACTTTTTAAAAAGTTATCCAGTTGTGAAACCCAGACTTGTCATTTCTTTAGATGTGACTCCATGTTTGGTATAAATGAAGTCTATATCTCGTGTTGGTTCTTCAAGTATCAGCTGCTTGTCTGTGATTCTGCTGGTTTTTGTTTGAATACACAGCATCTTTAAAACATGCCTTCAGCTACATTGCCAACAAAAATCCGTATGTCCGCGAGCAGGTATTTGGAATTGGCTTCAATTCCAAATCATTCATGTTTTTCTCCGAATCGAACATCGATTCGGAGAAAGAAATCTCATCTTCTAATTTTCGATCTAAAGTTAAAATTTAATGCATGGTTTGTCATGTCACATTTTTTAACTTTAGCCTAAAGATATGGGTGAGATGAAAAAGATAATCTTACTCACAGTAATACCATATAAATAACTTAACTAATGACAAATGAATACAAAGTATAATGGGATCTATGAATATATACAGCCATGTTTGTATTTTTATTCATACGAATTGTGCTTAGCCAAATATGCAGATTTTAGATATTAACATTGATTCTATCTGTAGTCTGTGTTGTTAACAGTCTTAAAGAGAGTACACGACATTCTATTTTCTAGTTTTAAAAACAAGTACCAATCGTTATATTTAAAGTCCCTTCTATGGTTCTTTGATTTGGCCAACAATACTATCTGCTAAACTTTGTCCTCAGAAAGCATAAGGGTTTATATAAATACAAATCGACGTATCCCGCGCCTCTCATTTTCATAATCAACTCTTTCCATTCCATCTTTCAAGTTTGAATTTTTCTAAGACTGTAAATTCTTCTTCGATTATATTCCTCAATTTTTTTGAATATATACGTTATATATATTGAATGGAACTGTAACATTGGAGCTATGTTAATTGGGTACCTTTATCTATTCGGTGTCTCTTAGTCTCTTTCATTTAAAAGCATTAGCTAAGATGTTGATAGCCAGCTTGTAAACAATTCCTTTCGTGCAATTTATCCTCACGTGTTCGTATAGACAAACATCTTTTATCGCCTCTGATTTGCATTTTTTTTCAACTGTACACTTCTCAATGAATTTTCAGTGCGGCTTTCAAGTCTAAATTCTTATCCAAGATCTTACAATAGCTATATTAGCTGCATGTAAACACGGAGCAATGAAATTTGTTGGTAATGGCTTAGGTATATAAACCGGCGTTGGTCATTTTCCCCTATAGTCCTAGGTTAGCTAGAGCGTTGATTAGCAGTCCGTGTGATATAAGATGGTAACAAGTCAAAGAGACTAAAACCAAAACGATCACTCCTCCCTGTTTGAAACAAAATTGTCAATTAAAATATAATTTTAAAAAAAGTCTCATTGCAGTCGTTAATCGGTACTTAACTGTAATTAATTCAAAAATATTACATCTTGATAAAATCTATACTAGTATATTAAATCTTTTGTGTTGCTAATGTGATGGTTATTCCATAGAATATCAATAATTATCATTTTATACCAAACTGTTTTTAATTTAAAATTAGACTACCCGATAAATCTATCTAACGAGTTTTATCTATTAACTTTTTTTACCTGAATCTAAATTTTTTCTCGGAATCTAATTTGGATTCAGAAGTGATAATCTGCTTTTCCAAAATTTATAAATTTTCATTAGAAAAAGGATGGAACTCAGCAGATCACCACTCATATATTGTGTACAGTCGCATGGAACGTCTGTCTCAACAAATACCAGCATGTAATGATAAACTCTCATTATTACATATAACGAAGAAGTATCATCATTAGATGCTTATCATTCATATTTGGCATTTTAAGTGTTCCATACACAGGTACGTGTAAAGTTATAATAAATGTAAGACATGTGTAAATATATAAATACTAGTAGAATCCTGTAGGGGGCCTCCACGGCTTGGTTCAGGTGACAGGTGGGGTGTACGTTGTAGCCACTGAGGTTGAGACACACGCTCTCGTTGAAGATGTCCAGGGGGCGGATCCTATCGAGCGTACACACCCGGACCCCCGGCGCCAGGGTCCCCAGGAGCGAGTCCATGTGTCCACGGGTACCATAGTGCGAAATGCTTGAAATAAGGAAAACGGTGTCGCCGTGATAAACTATTGTGCTCTCATTTATCAAATATCTCGTGATCCTATAAGCGGACTTATATGTATGCATAGGGAATTGAGCTTCGTTTAACAATATACATTGTAACTTACGACAAATTCGTACAAAGTAAATATTTTAAATTATTAGCTTTAAAAAATAATAATAATTTCGATAGTTAAAAAAAAAACAAGTTGATGTTGCTGCTGCTGGGAACACTATAAAATAGATTAAATTAGAGAAAAACTACCATTGACTTTCTTAATTTGTTACTGATATCATATCGATGCTACTAATATTTTCAATTTGTGTGATTTGTGTGATAAAAATGCTTACATTCGTTTTCTTGATAAAATTGATTTAATCAAAACAATCTAAAAGACATAAAAACCACATACAAACCAAATACAAATAAATATGTGAAAATACAAACTTACCAAGCTTCAAAAGTCTGATGTCGTATTAGAACCACAGTCACGAAGGTAACATGTAAACACAACATCCCCACTGCCAGGATCCGAAACATATCAATGACGTCACAATTCCATGAGGTCATGGTAACAGTTAGACATGTAAAAGTCGAGTAAAATCATCTATCCGGGATTTTAACTGATGTTATTGCAAAAAAATGTTATAATGGCGACATTTGCAAAAAAAGTCGCACGCAAAATTTCAGAATCATTTTTTTCCCATAAATCAAACAATTTTATATATATAAAGGAAAAGATATAATGGCATAATTCTATTCGTTGTCTATTACTTATTGTAATCACAGATAAGAATAGTTGATATATCGGAATACAATCTTAAATGGTTTTAAGCATTATTATAAAACTAAGGATTAATATAAATCTTTAATGACACAAAAATTATTCGAAATAGTTTATGAACGACTTGCCAAATTCCGATTTCGCCATTATTGTTGTTAGGGAAGCTTTGCGAGGTGTATGGACAAAAATTGAAAAGAATGGCCGGTGCAAAGTTATTTGTGGATAAGAAACTTGCCCAAGGCAACATTGTTGTGTTTTCTAAGTCATACTCTCCTGATTGTAAACTGATACAAAGGATCCTCGCTGAATACAATCTGAAGAACCTGTTGTATGTTGACATCGAAAGTAGACAGGACTGTACGCAGTTAGAAAACTATTTACAGATTCTCTGTCAGACGGACGCAAGATCAGTATGTATCATTAATTATATTTGTTATTTGAACTTAAAATTGCAACAGGTACTTTGTCCATACCGATCAAAATATTCATTAAAACATACATATGACGTACAGCTATATATAGACAGTTGTATTTAAGATTGTAAAACATTTCTGTTTTACAGCAGATCACATGTACAATAGAAGTTACATCTGGGTCATAATATTTATGTGATTTTCAAACAAAGAATATCTAGAATTTAGAATTTAAAAAATATCACTAAAAGGGAAAGGGGAGCAGCCCTTTCTAAGTTTTTTTTTTTTGCACTCAAAAGTAGTGTACAAATATTTTTTTTCGTTCTTGTTTCAGGTTCCCCAACTGTTTATTGGTACAAAATACATCGGAGGGGAAAAAGAACTGATCAGAATGCACGAATCTGGACAACTAAAAAAAGTGTTCGAGGAAAACAAGTAGTGATATTACAGTGATATTACGTGATGTGACTTTATTCACTCTCTGAAACTAGACGGCTTCCATCGAGATCCAGTGCTTTGTATCACTCTCTGACATCTGTGGAATCTTTTATTATAGATTAGAGGGTATGCGTCAACGACATTATGTATTTGAATTTACTATTTCTTAAACTTGTAAATTGCAATCACATATGTCTAGTACTTTCTTTCATTTTTTTTGTCAAAGAGTGAAAAAAACATGTTGGAATCATTATAATTTATGAAGAATCAATTTTTGTGTCTCCATCTATCCACAAATTTTCATACATGATGAATTATGAAACGGAGAATTAATTTATCAAGAGGAACATTCACGAAATACGTTCCTATGAACGTACGAAAAGTATACGATCTTTTCATAATTCCACAGAATGGTCTGAGATATTGTTATTTTTTAAAAATCTAATTAACTCTTATAAGATTCGTTCACGTTAAAATAAAAATGTTCCAAATGTCATATTCAGTGCTCGTTTCTTTCTGTTTTTATCGTGTAATTATTGATAAGAATAATCATTTAATCAAGGGAAGATGATTAGTTACATGTAGAAAGTACATGTACCTAATGGTATATTTGTAAAATTAAGATATACGGATCAAAGTATCATATTTTAATCAGATTGCACTGCATGTAGTATCCTCAACAAACTTTAGCTATTGTCCAGTCTCGCATACATGTATATATACATGTACATGACAGACTGGCCATGGGTTACCAGCGACAATGTAACCTGTTAATGTGAACGTCTAGGGGGAGGGGAATCGGGGGGGGGGGGGGGTCGCAAAATTCAAATTTCTCAAATTTACGTTATAAAATTTACTAAAAATATGCCTCAGACCACCTGGCAAACTCAAATAACGGTTAGGTCCCCTCCGCCCCCCCCCCCCCCCGAAAATTTTCCGGATCTGCGCATGTCATTTTGAAGACGCCATTGTTTCTATACAAATTGTTTATTCTTATAGAGGACCGAATTACTCTAATAATTGTCTCATCTCCAATCCGTACAAGAAAACAAATGTTAATTCAGTGGTTGAAATACTGAAATAATATTTTATCAAACTCATTGATTAATTACGTGCAACAATATTTAATTATTCTATTCAACTCAGTAAATGTGAGATGGAAACGTGTTTGTTTTTAGTGCACTTTTTTAAAATCAGAATGTACTCAAATAATTCATAACACGTGTAATGGAATAGAAATGTTTCATTAAACTATATTTAATGTTGCATTTCCCAAGACCCAACGCAGTGTAAATTATCAGACAGATAGTGTATGTCAATGTACGTATTCACATCTTATTGTTAAACGTCAGGCGTTAGTTCGGCGATGATTATGTTCATCAAATTCCTCCATTTTGAAGATAATATTATTTATAACTGTGCACTAGACAACCCAACGTAAATTGCACCCAGTTTTTAACCAGAGTATATACAGGGCCTTTGTTTGGTACCCAAATCACATACGTGAAGAATTGAAACACAAAACAACAGTTCAAAACTTTCATTTTACTTCGAAGTAAGGTTAAAACTTGATTTTACATACAAAGATATAATCACAAGTGAAAATATCCAACATGTTAACTATATTAAGGAAAGAAAAAAAATCGGTGAACTTTCATCCACAAATTATTGCACAAAACCCATCATCACTATCAAATACAGTCTACCTAATGTATATTTTTTTGGTTTACATTTTGGCAATGGAATAAAAATGACAATAGAATCAAATGTTTGTGCATAATAACAATCCTACTTTTAAAAATCAATACTAATTATAAATTAATTTTCTAGTTTGCTACAAAACATTCCACATTATTTCATAAATGAAGAAAATTAAAAAAATCTCAATATGAATTGAAACTTTAGTTTCTGCGCATGCTCCACCCGTTCTTCCGGGGTCATCGGTCATTTGAATAAACGAAAGTTGATGATGGTGCAGGTATTGTGATAAGGTTCAAATAGGAAACACGGGCAAACATTGCTACTATGAGTTTCAGTATTGGGATTTCTTGGTTTTGTAGACGTCTTCCTAACTCATGGGTTTAACCTATTCTGACATGATGATATTTTCGTCTGCAAGGCAGTATATACATCTCTACTTCATGTCAAGTTATATCTTATGAAATACGATACGGGCGTCCTTATATAGAGGCTGCTCCCTCTTCGCTGGTCTTGGGGTCGTTGTTAATCTTGTATCACGAAGAAGTAACTGTAGCCAAACAGCTACCTACATTAATACGGTTACTACATTATATATATAGGTGTACCGAGCTCTCAAAACCTCCAGCTGCATTAACGTATCATCCAATCAAACGCATTCTTACATTGCTCTTTCTGGCAAGTTATACGAGTTCTGCACAAAAGATGTATGTACACAGATCGGAACTCAAAGGAATACATAGCCACACGAAAAATAAAAACAATCTCGGGAATGCTTTTCAGTAACTATGGTAATACAGTGAAGAATATATGATATACATAAAGGCATCTACATTATCACGCGATGAACTCGGAAAGAAAATGCACTAACTTTTGCTCATTCTAAGTGCAAACCGACATCTAAACGGCACACTCCAAAACATCAAATTGAGCATTTTCGTTTTGGCAAAAAATCAATATATAAATAACAAAAAACCACTTGCTCTCTATTTTGATAAGTAATAAACCCACGCGTTTATAAAATATCTTCTTTTTGGTTTTCAAATAATTTAAATATTGCAAAACGACGACGAAGTCCTAGAATTCCGTTACGGCAGTCATTTCATAATTATAGGAATCCGTCGTTTTGAAGCCCTGGGGCTGTCCCCGCGCCCCGTAAATGGGGGTGGTGTTTGACGAGCTCTCTTGAACAGTTCTTGTATTGTTACCTGGTCCAGACGACCAAGCTTTGATTTTTCGGTTATAGTTATCTTGCTGTTTGATTGGTTTTTGTGGGGGTGGGGGTGGGGGTGGTTCCTGCCTATACATTTGTGGTTGCTGTGATGACCATTGTTGGTCTTGTTGCTGTTGCTGCACCCACTGTTGCTGCTGACTTTTTCTAGTAGACCCTGAAAAGAAGGTCATCTACACTTTAATTTCGGACATACATATTTTATTTAGAAAAAAAAAGTACGAGGCATTTGATGATGGCGTAGGTTTTTTTTTTTATCAACCCTTTGGCATTTCTTTGCAAATCCGAGAAAAAAATCCCGACAGTGAGAGCTAATCTACACGTTTATGAATTCCTAAGAATCATGCACTCTGGTACAAACTGCTGGGCATGGAACAGTAACGTTACAGCATATTACATAATTACAGCGAAAAAACAGATCATAGATAAAAACAAGTACAAGGGTTTTCTCCTGCACCCTAATGAGCAACCGATGTTTCTACCTGATGCTTCTATATATATATACATACATATAATTATATAGGTTCAAATGATCTCCAGCTCGTATACCGTTATAATCAAAACGACTAATTCTCATAATCAGCAATCCGATGAAAGATAAAGAAAAAACACTAATTTGCACCGTGTAACAGACAAGAAGAAAATGTGTCGATGATCTTATGGTGCATTGCATTAATTTAGAGATTGAGCTTCCAGCTCTAATTGGGGTGCGGGGATTAAACGGGTGAGAAGGGGGATAGATTTTGGTTAAGGGTTTCTTTGAAAATTGCAATGTGAAAAATTCGGGAGCTTTTCTTCTGTCTCGGCATCCAATCTATACAAATCATCTATCAGTTAGATAGCTAATGGTTATGGAGCAATCGTATACTTACAATCGGCGGGAACCTGTTTTAGGAAAATAAAATGTATGCAAGGACAATTTTAATGAAGCGCTTTGATAAAATGAAATTGATGAATCGTGTCAGCATGTTACATTGAAATTCAGATGACATTCTGAGGCAGTTGACAATGCGCTTAGGTAGATACATGTATATCCCGTGATTGCTGACCAAACCAATACTGTCAACATTTGTTTACTCAAATCTCTGAACAGCAATGTGAAATATTTGAAATTTGCTTTAACTCCGATAAGACATTTATAAGTTGTCAAAGACTTGATACAAGCGCAAATAATCTACATTGTATGTCACTAACGGTGTCGAAGTCTTGATAAGGCAAATCATAATGACCGATTATTCTGAATCGAAATGCTCTTAACCTAAAAAAAAAATCGAATTTTAAATATATACATGTATTACATTTATGTAAATTATTTTGATATCAAATAAATAATAAAATGGAAACAAAGTCTTACCATCTCTTTGGTCTCTTCCGGTATTCCATCCCTTGGCCAGTCTGTTATAGTTCGGGCCTGTTACGACTTTCGGTTTTTCGTCTGTTTTGAGAGAGACGTTCGTCTGATAAGAGTAGCTTTGAGTTTGTTGATAGGGGACAGAAACTGGTTGGACCACGGGCCGGTACTGCTGCTGCGGTGGCTGATACTGGGGCACAGACATAGGTCGAGGTTTCGGCCGACCGTCCAAGTGGTCGAAGGCTTTGTCCACATACCCTAGCGGGTTCTCCATTGCGGCCTCCCAGGGAGAGAGAGCGGGCTTCACAGGGGAGTGGCTCACAATTTCATTCAGGCGGGGTTGCGGCGGAGGCTTCTGTGCATTGTTTTCGTCGATCACCCATTTCTCGGAGCGGGCGGCCCTCTTTTGAAACAATTTAGCTCCCCTGTTCCTCTTACTCTGCAAATCAGCCACCAGATTGTGACACTGTGTTGGCGACACAGAAGTGTGGTCCACTTTGTTCGCGCTCAGTCGAAGCCTCTCGAATTCATCCTTTGACAAACTCATTTTGTGGTCTTCGTTATAATTGACTCGATTAGCAAGGTTAGGTATACGAAACTGGAAAAGGGGCTTAAATCCTCCTTCCGACTCAATAAGCTCGCTATCAAGGTCACGCAAATCAGCTACATCCCCCGCCGATGACGACCCGTGGTATCGCTCTCCATCGTGGATCCACTTGGTTGACTTGCGTTTGCGCTTCGCAAACATCTTCGCACCGCGAGCGCGTCGATTGGCCGCCGAAGTGAGAGACTTTGCTATCTTCTTGCAGAGGTCCACTTGCTCCTCGATTGTCGGATAATTCGTTGACGGATCATCGTAGAAAGCAGAATCAGCATAGTGTTTCTCTACAAGAAAAAAGAATTAAAATCAATCTTAATACCCCAAAAAGATTGATTGATTAACCTATCATCCCCTACCCTTCCCCCGGAATGGAACCTTCCGTCCGGTTTATCAAGGTAACTACACCGTCCTGATGACAAGGATAATTAAGTCAATGCGGTACCTCTTGGGTACGTTCCAATATCATATGCTTTGTAAATCCCATAAGAACCACTCAAATATCACGTATAATAACGAGAGAATAGAAGGGAGATAAGGAACACATTAGAAATCTAATTTGAAATAATTTCTCTTTTCATATAATCCCAGGTCGGTTTGCAAAGAAAGTCATTCAAGTGAGTTTGTATAGGAAGCCCTCATTTACGATAACGAGTCGGGAGTTCCCCATCTGTTAGCCATTTCTTCAGTCTTCAGGGGTAATTAGTGAAATCTCGGCTGATACCAATATACATGTATGTATACCTATAAAGATCTTACAGCACATGTTGGGGTTGGGGTATGGTTGTCTGGACATAGATCTATAGCAACGTCAGGTTGAAAATAAATAACACATTCATCAATCTAAAATTTAGCATTGGACTTCGAAATATACATGAAATTATCGGTGCTTGTATACTAAAATAAAAATAAAAACGGTGTATTTCAAAAATAATTTTGATAGATATAAAAAAAAATTTAAATATTTTTGATCCATTCTTCTTAATTACAAACATATGATCGATGCCACGACATGAGATAAAGTTAATCCAGGGATTATCGTTCATAAGATTGGTCTAAGGTTATCTAAACACACCGGGCCCCCTCTGATGTTTGTTATATACATTTGCCGTTTGATTTCTGATGAACTGTCGATACGTTTGCTATTACAGACTTAGAAGCCTTTGCTTAATGTTCAACCATCTGATGATTGAGACTTAATTCTGTATAAATTTGGTGTACTTTAGTAATTACTTCCTCTGATATTTGATGCCTTGTTGAACCAGTTTTCTCTGAGATTAACTGGTACAGATTCCTTTAAAATCTATTACCACAATTACGAAGTATATGAACTTTTAAATAAAATAAATATGTAAATATATACTAGCAAATATATAAAATGAAATAATTTTCAAATTGAAATCCCATATATTGATATTTGTAAGCTAACAAGGTATTTAGTAAGAGCCATTCACCTCTTTTGATATACACGCATATGCATTCAAACAGTTTTAAAATTGTCCATGAACACTTTTGATGACAGAAACTTTTGGGGTTTTAGGAAAGTAATTTGTTTGATAGGTATACATGTTCTCGTGGGCTCAAAGTCATGGTATTATAAAGGAAATGGCTACGTTTGTATGATACAAAAAATCTTACCGAATGAAAATAAAATTAAAAAAAAAACCAGGAAAAATCCCAATTAAACATAAATAAAAAAAATAAATAAAGATAAAAAATGGAAACAAAACAAAACTCAAAGCAAACTAAAAAGCCAACACACATTAATGCAAAATACAACATTAGATTGGAAAATAAATATCAGTTATAATGTAACAATTTTTTAACGACAATTATATTCTGGGATTTTAAGGAGGTGATCAATGGTTTCGAACACAACACTTACTCCTACGCCGGGCGCCTGTCGATCCTGTGTCCGGAGTTCCCGGTCCATCACTCTCCAAACTGTACGTCCGGGAAATATCAAGGTTAGGAAGATGGTTGGGTCGGGTACCACTCCCCGGGGTCATCAGGGATTCATCATATCCACTGTCCATGATGTTCCTCTCCTCGTGCTCGCCATCTTCCGGTTCCGGTTCGATCTCTACAGGCGGGGCAAAGATGGGAAGATGTTTGTGACCATGAATATCGTAATACTCGTGGTCGACTTCATCCTCGTCATTCTGAGTTTTCGCTTTATAGCTGACCAACTCCTTGATAGCGTTAAATGTCGGCCTTGGTACGGGAAACATCATTGGTTCGTTTTCCACATTGCGGATCATGAGCGGAGCAGGCGGTGGTGGCGCTGGAGGTATACTTCCTGCCTGTGGTTGTGGAGTTGGTTCTGGCTCGTAGTGAGAAACGGGTTCAGGCTCAAACCGCACCTGAGGTTCATGACTAAAAACGCCAGGTTGAAATTTAGAAACCCGGAACATGGGGATATTGGTGTTGCTCTCCTGTAATGGTTGCGGTTCTGGAACCGGTTGTTGTGGCTGAATCGGATACATTTTTCCAGCCGGAGAATTGTATAGACTGTCCTTCACATTCCTAACCCGAAACTGAGGAACCGGACTCGAAGCGGATTTTGGCTGAAAATCGTTCGGTAATGGCGACAGATTTTCGGTCATTGGTTTGCTTTGGTCTTGTATGTCAACGTAAACCTGCCTAGGCATCTGTTGGGTTTGATTCATTGTGACTTGCTGATAGGGCTGAGAACTCACCAATTCCTGCTTAATGTAAGTGTTGGACTTCAGGCCCCCTGGTTCGTTCTCCTGATATTGGTGAGTGATGATTTTCCGCGTTTTGTCACCCTCTGGGATAACGTAGTTTGAGGAAGCAGACGACACTATGTTTTTGTCAGTCTTTTGGGAAACTTGTAGATGGGCAGGCATCTGTTGTTCATTCACGGATTTCTTACCGTAAGGTCTGTAAGAAAACGTAACCTTTTAATAATTTCAAGTCACTGAAATTTTAATTTTTTCATATTGATATAAATACTAGTAGAAGTAATTCTTATTGAATTACTTCTATTTTTTATCCTTAATGAAAACAACGCATATTCAAGTATAAGATAATGACCTCAAAAATGATTTATGAAAACATTCAAAACCAAATGTTGCCAATATTTACGTAAGTACTAAACAAAGCAGGTTTGGATACACTTAAAATGTGCATGTTTTTTTGATTTAAAATAAACTTGTTTTATATTCTAGCATGAACTCAAAATCAAAACATAGTTTCTAAAATTCTAATACAAATTAAGCTTCAAATGAGAGAGAGAGAGAGAGAGAGAGAGAGAGAGAGAGAGAGAGAGAGAGAGAGAGAGAGAGAGAGAGAGCCACAATTCAACTTCTGAATTCATTGCCATCAATGCTAAATAATAAATAATAATAACGATGCTAAAGTAGCGAATATAAGAACCTAATACCTTTGGAGATCGATGGAGAGTTTGTCCCCGGCGTTGTCCACCAAGTGCATGACCGCTTCGTGGGTCTTCCCCTTGACGGGGACACCATTCAGACGAAGCAGGACATCTCCCTCCTGCAGGCCCCCCGCGTGTGCTTTACTCTTTTTCCGTATCTGGAATGGAAGTGACAAAATCTTGATAGCGAATTCACAAATCACCATTGAAAAGATGAAAAGCGTTGGGGTTTCGGGGCCTTCTGTTTCCAGGTGAACCAGGTAGGTCTAAAAACGAAGGTACACCACAGCCAAATCAGAAACCCATTAAGCTGCGTGTACACAATATGTATCTACATTTATGGGTTTACTAAAAGGATTTAATGAAGTTTTTATTTATGCCCTTCAAGTGACAAATCATTCTGCACTTTATCAGAATGCAATTTTGCTTAGCAGTTGCGCAGAAAGATTGCATTGTCTCTGGCATGTGTGCATTATCATAAATAACATTTCAAATAAAGAAAAAAAATTGTTTTATTTTACCACGTTTTAAATAAATGTCCTTTAAGTAGCAAATTGTCATTGATAGGAAAAGAAAGGGGAAACGCTTGACGTAAATAGGAATACAAAATCAAAGCTATAGAAAACTAAGCAAAGAGATACATGTATATATATATCTTTATCATCAGTGACTTCGATTGATAAAGTGTAGTCTATTTTTAGACAGTTGTGCAAAATCAAAATTGTTAACAAGCAACATCTATACATATTTTTAAAAACGAGTTTCAATTATACATTTTTTGTTTGAATTGAATCTATTTTATTACTGCGATACTGTTGCAATCTTAATTTGCTCTAGATTTGTTTGTTTAAAGTGGACACTGCTAAAACTGTTTAAAAAAATGAATATGTGAAATAAAACATCCCGCAATTTTTGTTGTCTTGTTCATGTGAGTTAATCCAATATGTTATTCATTTCATTTATTTAATTGCAAAATTCAGACAGTCAGTTTATAATATACAAATGTACATTCATTTACAATTTTTAAATTGCCTTGATAATCATCAGTACTCTAAATCAGATATAGGTGTGCAGGTTTGTTGAGATAATTCATCAATATAATTTTCAAAACATTCGACTACCCGAGTGATAATAGAAACTGAGGCAAAATCTTCGCTAAATCAGTTTCTCAAATTTCACAAAGCTCTTAGCTGGTCTTATAAGAGTGGAGTGAACAGGTAAACGATATTGCCTATCTTCTAAAACTAGTATCATTCGCTATTAGTAATTGGATGAAATCCAAAAAAAAGGAAAGATTTTCTTGAATTTCAAGTATATTTTATACAAATATAGAATCAACATCTTTTTTTCCAATCTAAACTTTGATTAATCAATGCTTTCTTTTTTTCGTAACAATGAAAGAACATAAGGATCAAATATTTGCAGACGTTCATTTTTTATTATCCCTGTGACGTCATACGTCATGGGAAGACAGATGAGGTCTGAAAACGATGAATGCTCTTTCAGAATGAATGTAGGTAAATGCATCGTAATAAAATTGTTCTGTTGCTGTATAAACACCCCCAACACCCCCCCACCCCCCAAAAAAATCAAAATATACAAAAATCTTAAATTAAATGTAATGAGAAAAATATGTAAATCGTAAATGCACAATCTTTCATATTTTTTATTAAAATCATCTTTAAAAACTTTATGTAAAGTCAAAAGAATAGATGCAAAAGTTACATGTATTATAATAAATCATTTATTTGTTATGACGAGTTTCAATACCGTTTTCCATAACCCATCTGAGTAGTCCATGACCTTCACCTGTTATTTTTTTTATTCATGCTACTGTATCTGACCTTGGACGTTGGCCTATTGTAGTGTTTGTTACATAAAGCTAACGCGCAGTGAATGACTTTCCAATACGTTGTTTATTTCTCCAACGAATCCGTTCGGTCAAAAAACAACGTGGTCTTTGAGCTTCGCCTCTCGTGGTGCATATTACCTAATGCTGTCTGTAACTCATCCAAAATATGTGTTATGCAAAGATGCACAGAGGAGCAGCACTGTGGGGGTAAAAGATCCGCACACATGGCATTGCATTTAACATTGTTTACGGATTGCCAAATGACACAAGAAGGCCTTTCTTAACATAAAAAACCCCCAAAACAACCGTACCAAAACTTTTCCCAAAGCCAATCAGTGATTCTGCCCTGAGACGAAAGCCAGAAACCAGAACAGATTTATAAATTGTTCATAATAGTTTGAATTAGCTAAGGAAGTTCTGTGTTCGAACTCAGCCGATAAATCATATGAACTGTAGGTATGGATTTATCGCAAACTTTGTTTACCTAAATGTCAGATATGGGAGAAGTTTTTCACAAGAACTCGCCTTGTTGTCGGCGGGAGAGTGTTTCAAACGAAAGCAACCCCCAACACGTGTTTTTGTCATGTAGCTTGCTCCACCCGATTATTCTTATCAAAAGGCAACATGCAGAAAAGCACGATACATCGAGTTCTCATTCGTTTCTCGTTGGGTTAACCTTTCCAACTGTAATCTTCAAACCATTAAGAATGGCAACCATAAAACAAGAAAAAAGTAAACAACGTGGCTATGAACCAAGAGCCTTTTCCCTATCATCTATATACATACAAAAATGTAGCCTTTTTCGCATTTCATGATAGGGCTTTGAAGCTTACAATAAGTTTGTTCAACGATTTGCAAATCAGAGTGAAAACAGCTCTTAACTGTCAGAAACTGGTGGTATCTGTAAGAAACGTTGTCTAAACAATAACTTGCAACAACCGCCAATAAAAATGACGTACTCCAGCTTTCCTTCTTCACTTTTTTTTTGGCTTATAGATAAAATATTTCTGTTGGATCAAAAGGGTTACTTGATGCATCAAGAACCTCTAGTCCATAAGATTCTCTACACTAGGGAGCCTTTTTAGAAACACAAAATAATTGTAAAATAAACAAAGTATATACCTACACGTAACGGACTGGTTTACGTAAAAATGTCATGGTAAGTTTGAATTGGGTATATATATATATATATATATATATATATATATATATATATATATATATATATATATATATATATATATATATATATATATATATATATATATATATATATTATCAACAAAAACTTATTTCCCTTTTCGCCATGAAAATGAGCTTTTCAGAAACTTTTTATTAGAAAAATTACATGAACATGAACATGTGCCTAATGCATGGAATACGTAAAATTTGTCATGGTAAAACTGGAATGATAAAACTGTAAATCATTTTCAGGATTATCTGTCATCACAGTAATGACAAACTATTAGACCACAACTATGCAATAAATCTTCCAAAATGCAGTTGTTCTTTAAATATTCCTGACATTGCAATTCTCATAATATGCACATAATGACTGCATGTAAGAAATCAACAATTTGCACTAGAATAACATTGCTGGAGTTTTCCAGCTCGTACATCAAGCATCCTTGCTTTAGTTCTTCAAAACAAGTGGGAAACAATTGGGCAATATTGTAGGATAACAGACACATTGCAATTACGCAGAGGTTTGCAATTTAGAGTAGAGGTACATGCATAGCTTTTGGATGTCGTTTATGAAAATGAAAAAAAGAAAACAGAATTATTACAAAAATTATAAGTTGACTATATGTACATATTTCTTGGCAAAAATACCCTGCAAGAAAAGAATGCTTGTTACCTTGGCAACTTCAATGGGGAAACTTTCTCCTCCAAACAGACGAAATCCCCAAGGAGCCCCGCCGGTGAGGGTCACATTGATGATATCCCCACTGCCCATGATTCTGGCACCGTACTGAAAAAAGGACTCTCAAAAGACGGTCTCCAAAAATCACTGCCTCATCATCCGTTTAACAGGGATCTGGAAATAGATTAAAAGCGTGATCGAACTTTTGTTGAAGAATCCTTACACGATATATAGAGAACTTTGAGCTATATTCGTGAGGCCAGTACTCGCACACGTCTAGGGGGAAAAGCTAGAAGGCAAACAGAATAAAATTTTATCTATATAACTTCTCACTCCAATATTTCCAAGATATAGGAATTATTTCCAGCATCGAATGGATCAGAAATGAACAGTTCTCACCACTGCGTAGCTAAATTTTTTTTTCTCTTTTCAGCATCTAGATTATATATGAGGAGGTGTTTTTTCTGCTCCCTTTTATTTGTTTACATCACGGGGAATGGAAAGATAATCACTGAATTTCGTCTGAAAAACATTGATCTTTAACTCGATAAATCCAAAACACTTATCTTGTTTACCATTAGAATAACATAACGGTGAGTTGAATTACATAATTTAAGTTAACTATACTGTTTTTATAGAAATCAACCGAAGTCTGAGTAGATGCTTTGACCCGTTTTCGAATCGAGAAGCTGAGATGAATTATTACTTTCTCTCAATTTTCTTTTTCATGATCTTGGGAGGGGCATTCTACATTTTCCGTTATCAGGAATTTTCAATAAATCTAATAATTATGTAATTTGACAAATCTTAAAGTGTTTAACATGCTTGCATGATTCTGAATTTGTCACGATTCTCAGATAGTCATGAATTCTTTTCTCCTGAACACTGCAAATAATTTAAGGGTATACACATTTAAAACTTTCTTAAGGCATAATTTTGTTTTTCTTATGACATACGTGTCTTAGACGGCACGTCGGTAGTTTGTTTTCTTTTTCCATTATGTGCAAGTGAACATTTCGATTTTAAATACGATGCAGATATGACAACAAAAATGAAAATTCAAAAAATCTTTTAACAAATCCAATGTTTATAATGTATACTAACATTTAAAACCACACCACACCAAACGATAGTGCTAAACTACTTTTTTATCATGCACAAAGTTGCATCGAATTGTCAGGTGTTAGTGCACATCATTCGAAACCAGTAAAGCAAAAGAGGGGAGTACAGTTGCATAGTGTAAAGAGTTCATACAAAAGAGTTCGAACAGAATTGGTAAATTTGTAAAATAACATCACACATAAACATCGTAGAAAAAGTAAGTCTTTGCAAAAAGCTTAGAAACCATCGTAGAATATTAAGATGAACTTTGCGATGTGAATCGAGCAGACCCCGATCCCGACATATGGCCGCGAGATGATCGTCAGGTTTATGTATGTTAGATTGGCGCATTATCCACTTCTATATGATAAATCCTGGAGTTACAGAGCAATAAAATATCCGGAATAATAATTGTAGTGAAGTGCTTCAATATTATAGCCATATTGCTCTAATATGAATGGAATGTCTTACTGTTAAGATTAATGCTAGTTTTATGTTAAAATTGTTTTGCACTGGTCTCGAGGCCAAAATCTTTTAAGACAATATGGAAGGGTGATTGTTGATATAGAAGAGGGGAGACGTACATGTTTACAGCAATTGATGCATTTGACTCGAAGGTTATTTCTTGCTTCTTTATCTGTTAACGTGTTTGAGCAGCTACAATTTTATGGATTTTCTCGTTCATATTACTTCTTCAATGTGTGTTACATATACATATACATGTATCTTTTTTATGTGAGTGAACCTATGTAATCAGCACCTTTAAGATCCATCATTCATACATCGCGCACATAGGTTATATACCATAATAACCGACAAATCAGATTGTACCAAAACCTTAGTCCCGTGTTTTCCTTGTACATGTATTTCTTTCTTATTACAAGTTACTTTGGATGATTTGCAAGCGTCGGTATTAGATTTAAAAAAAAAAAAAACCCACCAAACAATCGAAAAACCACCACACATGCATAATTATGATTAAATCACATTGTGAATCAAACACCAAATACCCGACAACGTTGTGCTTACAAGTTAAACAAAAAACACAAATGGTAAGACTAACATTTAACTAGTATATTTAGGCCAGTTTCCCCTCAATTTCGTTCTAAACTTTGTTTTTTGAATCCACGTGACATTTCCATATTCCTGGATATCGTTATATTCTCTATGAGTATATCGGTTTATCCTACGTAATACTAAAACACAGTAGTGCAGTAGTCATATAACGCTGATGCTTTTTTTTTTCTCAGTACAGATGAAGATAAAAACTAACATTAAATTAATCATAGAGTATTATGAACCATTGAAATTGGATTTTAGAACTTTTATCAAAGACAAAGATAAGTTTCATTAGATCGTTCCTGAGTTTCATTTTGAAAGTTCTATGAACTTTTAAGATTCCATAGATCTCTTCGTCTTGGGGAGAAGTTTTTAGAGAATCGATATCAAAATCACCAAAACATAAAAATTAATTCGCCCTTGGGTACACCATGTGCTGTATATAATGTTGCATTTAATTTATTTCAATTACATCATACTTTTCCAACTTCTTGGTCACATGGAAATGCATGGTAGGACAGGTGCAAAACATGCGTAAAGCTATGTACTCAGGTTACAAGAAACATTCGTTTGGCGTGGGCGTTTGAAACGTTTCAAAAGTTGTTGGCACATGCATTGATTGCAAATAGCTGTAACTTCTGGTATGTACGTGAAAATGCCAAAATATCTTGTATATAAGTAAAAATCATCCAAGTTTTACAATGGATGAATGCTTGAGCTCAGATATTTCTTCTTGAAAATACAGAAAAAAAATTACAAAACTTACCGAACATTAAAGAAATGTATATAAGTTCCAATAAGAATTTGCAAGTGCAAAAGATTAAATGGCTATAACAACTCAATTGATTGTACAAAAATTAAATAGGTACAGATCCTTTGCAGGCTTTTGAAAATTTAATGTACTATTCAAAGAAGATTAAAAACGATTAAAAATGAATCATTGAAAATAAACCTTTCAAAATTAAAACCTTAAAAGCTGATCCATCCCCAATATCACTACATGCATTTCTTTGTTCGGACAAGGGGGTTGTGATGGGGGATGGAGTGGGGGTGAAGGGGGGGGGGAGGAACGTTAGCTTCTGTGACGTGCAAAGTTGGGTTTAGAAACTGACCAAAAATAACTTGTCGATAATGAATGGAATAAGGAACGTTGACATTTGTTTTTAGTAGTTTCCATCATTTTAAAAACAGATAAAGGGTTGAACGGGAACCTTGTCTTTTATATCTTGACACTGACAGTGTGCATATTTCACGGAGAGATTTTCATCGAATGCCGCAGTAAACATCATAACTTGTTTGATATAGAATATCTTCTCAGAATTATTATCAATAATCTAGACATGTAAATGCATGCATGATCTTTATTCCCATGAACTTTTCCTGAACCCCCAAAAAGTAAAATTCACAGAAAAATCAAATATTTGATATTGCGAGATATTAAATCCTAAATAAAACGCAAAGCTAAGTCTAATCTGTTTTAAATCAAGACAATTCTCATCTTATTAAAAATTTAGAATTTTTAAAAAAAGCTATACCCAGTATGAACCGAAAAATGATATTTTCTACAGTGAAAGCATTGTTTTCTGTACGATATCTCCAATTTGCAGCAAACAATACGTTTTCCCAAGTGATGTATAGCACAGACGAGGGGAAAATATGTTTTGGATTAGTGAGTGAGAGCGCGGTATTAATTATCGCACGCGCACACCGCACGGTGCCACTTCTTACATTGATCAACAGTGGAGATGACGGGAATATATGGGGATATATAACCTAACCACTTGTATTCATAGATCTAGAGATAAGATGCAAACAGACAACATTGCACAACATTTGAGACATTCGTCTGCGCGGATCTAAGACTTTGCAGCATGCAATGTTTATGAGAACAGCGGAATTATACCTGAAATAATTTGTTGAAATTACAGGTTTGTTATTACATGTAGCTTTATAATGCAGAGACATGATTGCAATCAAATATGAAAATTTCAATATCGATTTTAAACTAGGTACCTCTCACATGGAACATTTCTCTAATATGCGCACTACTGCATGTACTTTTGATGAAATGCGTAATTAGCTGAATAAGGTGCTAGGGACATGTGCATTTGATTGTGTTGAAGGCTACTACAATGTATGCATGCATGCTGCATCCCACATGTTCAGTAAAAAATGTTGAGGTCAGCACCTTTTTCTCAAGACAAATTTTTAATACAGTAACAGATTTTGGGGAAAAAAAATAAGGTACCAGACTTATAAAAAGCTGTCCTCTCTAATGTAGCTACAAATGACAGGCGTCAATTTCATTGAGAAGAAACGCAGGCTGCATCTGTTGCCGATTTCGTTGACATCTGCACTGTTCTCTGCTTGAATTAAAAACATGCGGGAGGATGACAAGAATCTTGAAAACTCACTTACCACTTTGGGTAAATCTTGACTATACAAGTCGCATTTATCACTTAAAACGGCGACCTCTAGATCCGGGTAAACATGGTTTAGGGATGCAGTCACTTTCTTTGCACACGCGCGTATGGTTTTCTCTGGGAGCAAGCAGTTCGGCAGTCGAGAATCAGATACGGTGCTTTATTTACATATTCCAAGAGCTCCTCTGGCAAGGGGGAACCTTATGATGTGTTAGTACATGTGTTTCTAAGGTGTAAACCCATACTGCGGTTCAATATGATATTACATGTTATATCAGGAGATATAAGGTTATTTTCCTGCCAGAGGAGAAGTTTAATGTGGACTACTATATAGCTAGCTTAAACAACTGAAAAAGATTTTAATTCGTATCTTAATTTTAAAACACACCAGTAAAGAAGAATAATAATCTTAATCATGTTATCAATATGTATTTTATAAAAATTAACTATGACACCATTTTGTCCTATTGCGGAACACAGGAATTCCGTGACGTGCATTGAATTTCAGTATTTGTATAATGTGCAATCAATGTGCATTTAACTTTTAACTATTTAAACTAGATACATGTACCTGATATGGACTCAAGAGTCTTTAATTTTTTAAAATTTTTTGCAAGTAGAAGACAATGAGGTAAAATGTCAAATGTCATGACATCATCAACTTATTTTTCAAAAATGTTTCGTTTTAAAACACTTAAGATTTTCAAAATAACTATTATTTGCAAATTTTTTTCTTCTAATTTTTACAAATCTTTTACATTTTTTCTAATCACTTGTTATGTTAATGTTTGGTTAATGTTAAATTTTACATTCTCTTTAGAGATATCTAAGAAGTGTGGCAAAGTGTAATTTCAAAGCTATATTTGTAAATTTTCCCATCAAACTTTTTTAATCTGGCCAATTTATTGATCGGTTTAGATGATTTTTCCATTTTCAATGCAAATGTACATGTAAGTCGATAATTATTTATTTTTATTTCACAATCAATTTATTAATTTTGTTATTAACATTAATATGCATACGATGATGATTTATGCGGGTTATGAAGGTAGCGATCATTCCGGGTTATATACTTTTTCTGCAATGTCGCTACCATCATATCCCGATCGAATCAACAAAGAAAGCATTTTATTGCTAAATTAAATGAGTTACATCTACTCATCAATAAAATAATATACAAACCTCCAGGCGTATCCGAGAAATAAACAATCTAATTAACACTCGGGTGACAAAAGATAAAAGTATATCTTTTTTCCTTTATATTTCATTGAAAACAAGACGTATATATTTTTTGAAAGGTTTTCTATTGTTATTTTTTTTGGAGGAGGGGGCAGATTTTGAAAAATTAGCATTGATTACAGTATATTCACTTTGCTCTTTTTGACATAGTGTAATCGATCTGTTCTCTTTACAACGTTTAGAGGACCGTTCAGAAATAATAGAAACATTCTTTCTTACTCCTTTGGAAATATAAAATAAAGCCACATATGAACTTACCAGAAAATAAACCAGGATAAAATTTATTAACAATTCTTTCAAAAATGTTAGTGTTCAATGAAAAACACTCAGGTGACAAAAGTATATCATTTTTTCTTTTCACTTTATATTTCATTGAAAATTCACATTTTCCGAAGAATTGTTTTTAAAGATGTAACACCTTGATCGATTCTCAAAAGACCTAGATCGAAAAGAATTACTAGTATTCAGAATTTCTTGTATTTTTTGGCATCATATGAAGACATTTTTCCAATCTTTTGTATATAACAATTCGACGAATTTTTTGGCTCGCATTTTCCAAAAGATACATAGTAGAGCTCTTTAGATATATCTTAGTGTTGTACATGTACTTGAAATACCAAATTTACAAATCAGTTGTCAAATATGTCTTAGGAACAAGGTACGGTTATTTCACGCATTACCTGTTTTATAAAATATAATTATCATACTAGCACCGTCCATCTTGCTCACTGTTTTAGACCCATATCATGCAATTTTTGTTTAATGCAAAACGCTAAATTTTTTATTTGATCGATACTAAAATACAATCAATTCATTACAACATGTTTCAAGAATACTTGCTACATATAAATTAAAAAGTGACTTAGTGAAAGTTATCTTTCTTTAATAATACATTTAATAATAAATGAACAAAGGGGAAAATCAACAAATATATAAAGAAATTGCCATAAATTACAAGTATCACTCGGTGAAATGTCGTACAACAAAATAACTGCATACATTATTAATATCACTAATTAAGAGTTACTTTTAAGACATGTATCTTCAATATTTGAAGAAAAAGAGTCTGGTTGAAAAGTCGGAAACAAGCAAGAGCTGGGCGGTGTAACAGTCGTAGTTCCAACACTTTATCTACTTGTCAGACCTGTGTCACTGTCTACCGCGTAACTTTCTGGACGGGAGTTTTTTTTAGAAGTTCGTGTTCAATATGGCTCTCATGATGACGAGACTCGCCGACTTCCTGCGGTTGCGTCACCAATGACGCTGTAGAACTTGACGAGGACATCGTCTTTTATACTCGAATTTATTTTAGACCCATATCATGCATTTTTTGTTTAATGCAAAACACCCATTTTTTTATTTGATCGATACTGAAATACAATCAAATCATCATAACATGTTTTAAGAATACTTGACAACAGATGTATAAAGAAATTGCCATTAATTACAAGTATCACTCGGTGAAATGTCGTACAACAAAATAACTGCATACATTATTAATATTACTAATTAAGAGTTACTTTTAAGACACGTATCTTCAATATTTGAAGAAAAAGAGTCTGGTTGAAAAGTCGGAAACAAGCCCGAGCTGGGCGGTGTAACAGTCGTAGTTCCAACACTATCTCTACTTGTCAGACCTGTGTCACTGTCTTCCGTGTAACTTTCTGGATGGGAGTTTTTTAGAAGTTCGTGTTCAATATGGCGCTCATGATGACGAGACTCGCCGACTTCCTGCGGTTGCGTCACCGATGACGCTGTAGAACTTGACGAGGGCATCGTCTCTTCTATACTCGAATTTCCCGAATCGAAGGACTCCTTTTTATCTAATAACGCCCTTTTTTCAGATTCAAAATCTAAAGAAAAAGGAAACAACCAAAAAATTAACAACATGCAAATTAATAATTTTGTGAATTCAAACAGGTATTAACAATATTTTACAAAAGGATGTGAACCGTACTCACGCAATGCAGTTGCAGGCGTAGACATATTTGTAATGTTGTAAGCCTCGTGTTTATCATCGCATGGATTAGTTATAAAGGTATTTTTTCTACGGTTGTATTTGGAACAACAGAAGTAAAAGAAAAGTCCAATCAAGAAAACTAAGATCAGCAACAGTATAGCGACAATAAGCCAAAGTGGAATTGCCAAGTTTTCTAAATCGAAGAAGAAAAAATTGTAAGTTAAATGTAATTTATATCTGAGATACATGTATACAAGTCACAGTCTCATATAATTTATAAACAACAGTGTTTGCAGTACCCCCCCCCCCCTCCAATTCTTGTTGCAATTGGTCCTTTATATTATATAAATAATAATTATAATTTTATTGATGAAAATTTTCAAGTTTTTAAATGGGAATAAAACAGCATTTTTTGTTTGACAAACATGTGTATTTTAAATAACCATGATGAAGTTTTAACAATTAAATGTCACCGAAAATAGTAATCTTCTAAACACTGACATGTCTTCTTGATTTACAAACAAAAGAGGAGATAAAGAAAATGAATATTTAAAACCGACTCCACTTAAAGATATAAATAATTACAAGCATTTCATCTCTTACAATTATAAAAAAAAAAACAAAAACAAAAACAAAAACAAAACATGTGAATCTATTTTCGTTCCAGGTGATTCCCTTAATGCTTTGTGACGTATTTTTAAACCTTATATTAGGAACACACCTTGCATGGCCTCCTTGAGATTTGCCCTCGTTAAATTACGATGTGTTTCTTGTGTCGTTGCAGGGGTGCTAGGTCCTTGAATAATATCTATTTATACAACAAATAGTCATATAGATAAATCCATATCATAAAGTCATTTTGGATATTACACCATACAGTGCCTAGCAAATAAGTAAACAATAAGATGTTTACATTAATATGATATTTGAAAATAATAAAACCAAATAGTTTTGACATCAACATCGTTTTAAAAATATTAGAGCCGATTAAAGTAAGAAAACTTTTTTATATTTTGGATATGGTGCAGAGGGCGGGCGGTATTCTATACATTGATTTAAGAAAGTAAGAACAGAAGAAGAGGAAACCAAGCAATTGTAAATTAAAAAAATATTCAAAGAACAATAATTATAATTTAAATAACAATGTGATTACCTTTACAATAAGAAGTACACTGGTCTGGCAAGTCCTTGGAAAGGCAGAGATCGTCACTACAATACAAGCACCTATAGTCGTCAGTATCACAATATTGATGAGGAAAAGTACACAAATCCTGTCCACAATTAAATTGAAATCCTGGACCTGGCTGACTTTGATAATCCAACCCGAACGAGGAAATACCACAAAAGACAACCGCGACCACACAACACTTCCAAACGGAACCCATCCCAGAATCAGTATGACGAGTTCAGTTTCCCGCGAGATAAAAATAGCGTAGGGTATTTCCATTCATATATTTAAAAGAAATGTTTACTTACTCTGTGGAATTTATGTTGCATACCTTTATAATGTAAAACATATATGCATTATATTATAGTCCTATAAGTCTGTAAAGTATGGTATAAATTTGTATATCTTGCTTAATCATGAGTGTTTTCTTTAAAGCAACTCTATTTGTAGATTACATGAATTTCCGTAATCTATATTTAGATTTTCTTCGTGAAGTTTATTTTCAAAGACAGCTAATTTAAAATTTCGTAATGTTATTTTTCACGTACTTTGTTTGTCACAACGCACTTTAAGTAATTTCTTACTACGAAAATATTTTCAAATTGCTCTAATTTTGGGACCAAGTCAACGTACAGTGTACTTTGAAAAAAAAGAAAAGAAAATTTATTCTCAAATGCGAAAAAAACTATGCAGACTTTGGTCAAAATATTTGATACCTTTTAGTACAATAATTATTTTTACATTGTTATGCCCTGTGGGATAATTAAAAAAAAACACTAAGGGATTCGTAGCAAATTTGATAAACAGTTTCTCCATTAAAAATGGTTTCTAATTAGCTCACGTATTTACATATAAAGATTTGAACTATTCCTTCTTTTATCTGTTTATGTATGCAGCAAATTTATTCCTTTAAAATGATTTCTAACTAATACATGGGTATTCGGTACAAACTGACACTGGGCTATGTGAGAACAGAAAATATTTATACTATGGAGATCAATATATAACGTATCTAAAAATGCTTAAATAAATATACGTTAAATATGGAATTCAGAGAGCTATCTTTGCAAAGTTACAACTTTCAATATTAAGTAAGTGTACAGTCATACATTGTATGTACACCGCTACACGCTTATCACCTCACCTTCAGTCTTTAAAATAAAATTGCAAACTAAATGTGCATCCGCATATTATTCTTCTTCTGAAAACTATAATTCATCTTGTATTTTAATAGATTGTGTATTCATTGTTGACCTAAAATTAAATTACTGCTGACTGATTTTCTTAGCTTTTTAAAAAGCTAACCTTTGTAAAGTGATATATTAGTTTGAATTTGAGGGAAGGGTGCAACGCTTAATGATATTTGTATCATTAAGCGGTGTGTTATCATTAGAGGTTGATACAGGGGTTTGTGTCATATTCTCAACTGAAACTTGTGTGGATGTATCTTCTAATTGTGTAGATTCAAATTTATTCAAATCATGGTTCCCGGGGAAGGATGGGCCACAATAAAGGATGAATTTTTAGAAGGAATTTATAGAAAAAATTCATTTAATTTTTTTCTCTTAAACCAATCGGCCAGAAAAGCTGTAACTTGTGGGAAGCATTCCCATGTAACGTTGATTCAAGTTTGTTCAAACCATGATTATCAGGGGTAGTATTGAGCAACGAATGGGGGAGGGGTAAATATATACATAGGACTATATAGATATAAATCTTTAAAAATCATCTGGAAAAGCATTCGGCCAAAAAAGCTGAAACTTGTTTGAAAGCGCAGAATGTGTTGATCAAATCACGATTCTCTGGAGAATGGTACTATTGAATACAATCTTCAAATAAGTTTCGCAGACCACGCCACAAAACCTTTTCTTCAAATGTTTCCCGACTCCGAAATTGCAAAAATGCAAAAAATATTACTAAAACTAAAACTTCAGCAATTATAAACAAAATGGCAAAGATGTTAGACAATGCATGGCATTAGATTTAAAGAGGAAGGAAAGTCAAAAACATATTATATTTATATCGATAAAGTGGTTTAAATTATCTCATGTTGTCATGCTGTTTTGAAAATAAACTACATAATTAAGCTTAAATGCAAGTTTGAAGTTAGAAAAATCGTTTCAAATCCAGAAAGAATGCTTAACATGTTTGCACAAGGTGGTTATCTATAGGTGTGTGCCTAACTAAACTTATTGAACAATGGGTCACATATTTTGAATTCAAAATGAAAGATGATGTCAAACATAGAAGTGATACACGACCAAAAAAAAAAAGATGCGAAACAGGTCAGTGAATCAAATGTAGTTTGTGAACAAAATGTGATTGTAAAAGCAAGACTTGTACAAAACAAAAATGTTCAAACGGTAGAGAAAAATCTTCAGTACAGAAACAACAGACAGTTCTCTGTTTTGCAAGTCAAACAAGCTCAACATCTGTTAAGAAAACAAATAAATCAATTCCAAAGTCTGATGTTTGGTAAAGGAACTGGATTACAAGAAGAAAAGAGAACATATACTGTGGAATCATTTAAATTTGTGGGGGCCAATTTTCATGGATTGTTGGTTTTTTACTTATTCGTGGGGATTTAATTTCCTGGGTGTGTCAGTTTTCACTTTTAGTAAAAAAGAATATTTTTTCTATTTTTTTTCATTGAGGATGTAAATTCATGGGGAAGGGCTACCCACAAATACCACGAAAATTGAGCCACCACGAATTCTAATGATTCCACAGTACTAGTATATATACGGGAACACGGTTTTACAAACTTTTGTTATGTAGACGTAGTGCAGTGTATGCTGTGTTTTTGAAATTGTGTCCAAATTGTTTTTTTTTAACTTTTTGTGCAAGATATACTGTACTTAATTGTCAAGATATTTTGAATCTGATACTGTTTTGCTGATTTCACAGTTTGACTTTATTACTTGTACTATGCTTCAGACCCAGGAGACTTATATATACGAACTGCAGCGGATTCGATACTATTGTCTATTTACAAAGAAATTTTACAGCCTTATTAAACCTGACTGTATTGCTAAAGGAGAAAATATTTTGGGAGTGGATTACAAAAATAAGTATGAACAAGTTCCCAAATGAAAGCCTAGTAGTAGGGTATGAGATGAAACCTCTTTTCTAGAAAAACTTAAACAAATTGGAAAAGATCAATTTTATGGATATGTTCGGGAATACTATATGACAGCTTTGTATCACATGAAACAAAAGTTGCCCTGGTCATATATTACCCTAAAACATGCAGCAGTAGCTGATATTGAGAAAAGGAGTGATCGGTCATTTGCTTTTGTGGCGTGTTTTGCAGATAAATTTGAACATTTCTTAAAGAAAGAGGGTACTACAATAGCAGTATTGATGAATAATCTTCAAACAAAATTCAATTCCTACCAGTCTGATAAATTGTCAGAAGTGGACTTTAGATTACCCATCACTGAGTGCTGTTGTGCTATTGGGCTGATAAAAAATGAGTTAAGAGATTTGAAATTCAAAGTACTTTCAGATTTAATGAAGTCAGTACTTTGTATTCCTCACAGTAATGCGAGATGTGAGTGAGTATTCTTTAGTTAGGAAGAACCACACTGATTTCAGAGGACCCATGAAAACTTCAACACTAGAACCAATCCTTGTGAAGAATATGAACATGACTTTGTTATCAATAGCAATTCACTGACTGAGGAATTCATTAAAAGGGCAGAGAGTGCCACCTTTATGTCTTGATCACTATAGGTCTAATATACGTAATGTTTATTTTTTTGGAATAAAAGATTAAGATATTGACAAGAAATAGAAGATAAACTAAATTCAATGTCATTTTGTCCTTAATCGTAATGTCCATTTCTTGAATTGTTATTATGTAATTTAATATGTTTTACGGTGCGACCGTTGGGGCGAGCACAGCATGTGATCAAACAATGAGTTATAATAAATTAATAAAATAAAATTAACAACGTGAAATTTGAATGCCAAAAAATAAAACATACCTATTTTTCAGTAAATTTTCATTATTCATAGTTTATAAGATTTGTTATAATTTATTTATTTATATGTATAACAATTGTTTAATCTCAGATACAATGTTGTTAAATGATAAAGATTTTAATATATAAATCTTCATTGCACTGCATCTCCTCTTTTAAAGTGATTGTGATTATGATTGATTGATTGATTTCCCCCTTTTTTTTTTGCAGTAGACATTTTTTCTTAAACTTACATATAAAACTTGACTCATCATAGAGCTCCCCCCATGCTAAAATGTGTTTCATTTTTGTCAATTTATACATAGAAAATCGACTTACCATGGATTTGCCCCTCCACTTAAAAAAAAATTAATGTTTAATTTTATTTTTAATTTACGCTTAAAAATATTTGCTTATCATGTTAAAAGAACATGGTGTTGCCCCCCCCCCCCCCCTGCATGTAATAAATGGAAGTGAAAATAAAGAAACCATTGAACTGCTAAAGAGCTGAAGGATTAGAATTTTCATGATTTATTTTTCTTTTTGCTTGCAAAGATTTTTTGGATAAGGCTGCCATCCACCCACCCACCCCCTTTAAAAAAAGGCGCTGCTACGTATAACGTTACGTTTCTGGAAATTACCTTAATTATATTGAATAAAATATTAGTGAGCATTCATCCAAATTAGTGCAATTTACAACTGTTTCCTGTATCTGAAGAAATGTCCTTATTCGTCAGCTGTTCTTTATCTTAGCCTTTGCAAGATTTTGAGAGGATTTTGGTCATTTCAGCAGATTTACAATAACTTCAATTAGAGTAATTTCCCCTTATCAGTGCTTATTGTGACGTCAAAGCTGACGTTGGTTAAGTGTCGTCTTACTCTTTAAAACTCCCCTGAGAAATAAAAGTATGCGAAGTATACTGTTTTATTTACTTAAAAAGCATGATGTTCTTAAAATTACACATCTTATAAGCTTTTCAAAGGTTTTACTTTGATTCTCGGGAGAACGTAATGTTGGAACGTGAGGTTGGAAACCATTGGTACTATGAATTGTGGGTCAAAATTTACTGACTCCGAAAAAATATATCGGATCAATGTGTAAACGTTTGTGACGTCACACGATTATTTTTGATTGAAAGTGTACTGAGGTGAACTTTAGAGGTAACATTGACTATGTCGCTTACATCGTTATTGTTTTTACTGTCTAAATTTGTCTTGCTAATTCTCGTGAGAGTGTGAAGTGATAAAAATTGCCATGATTACAGGGAACTACTGGGACGATTAAAACGATGCATTACTGGTCCGATTTACTGACGCCAAAAAAATCCGTTGAATGAATGTGCAACTAGTCCGAATTTTCTATTCACACACGCCTTGCCGGTAGAGCTCGCTTCGCGCCGGCGCTGCGCGCCGGCGAGCTGCGCTCGCTATTATATACAGCAGCTTATAGTAAATGCACCCAACATTTTGCCTTTACAATACCCTGATAGCTGAAGAGGATTAGAAAGTGCAAAGGCTATTAAATTCAGCAATATCCTCGATCGGGTTCAAACTTTCATTTTACACATTGACAAGTGACCCTTAATTAAAGACCTGAAGGCCTCTTTTTGCCCAACATTTACAATTTTTGCCCCCTGGAGCTAGGGTATCGATAATCTAAGACTCCTCCGACTCTTTCCAACCTTTTTATGAATTGATCTTTGAAAACGTCAAATAATAAAATCGGGGTAACAGAGGACTTTCGGATTAGGATTTAGAGTACAAAATGAAGCTTAATATGCATATATGAGACTCCCTGGCACTTCCATCTACGGGCTATGGTACTCAGGTGACCGTCGTGGGATGTGGGCCTTTTATTTACTTAAAGGCTTCCTCGGTTGTTTTGATCATACCTGTGTAGAAATGCGACATGCAGACTAGATTGGAGAAGAAAGCAAAGAATGGAGAGCCACTGCGACAGCGATGTTTTGAATACAATATTGAAGCTGTCAGATTAAAAAGAAAAGTTGATCAGCTTAAGAGCAGTGAAAAACGGTTTGAGAACTTATTGAATTACAAAAGAGTTATCTTGAAAAGCTGTTTCCATACATTACTGTTAATTTGTGGATATCAGATTGGCTGATAATACACACCTACGTGTTAAAGATACAACTGTTCAGTGGTTATTACATTATCAAATGTTTATCTGTATTACAAACTTAAATAATTACACTAAAAATTATATAAATTAATTTACCAATATAACATGTATATTTTTTCTAGAATCTAATAAAGTTATCACATATAATAACAAATAGTTCAACATCTTTATTTCTAAACTGAAGCATTTACAGTTACTGTAGCAATTCAAACAAAAAGACTGTTTTAAATCGTCGTTTCATTACATCTTGCCCTGTGTAGACAAGAATAAGTCAATAAGAATCCGGAAAGATTCACTGGAAAAAGGGAAACAATACTAGTATTCAAGACTTAAACAGACACATGGGTAATTGATTGTGCACATGCCAATGTCAAATAACAGGTAATTTAACTCGGAAAGACCTACTGCACTCTTTATACAGTGATGCAGCTGAGTATGCAATAGAAAAGGGGTAACCACGACTTTAAAAAGAAAGATGTCAGAGGTCTAGATCTTTTAAGCTGCGAAAACAACTTGAAAAAAGCTTCATAAATTTAATACACTGTTTCAGTGGTACGAATGACATGAAAATGAACGTCAAGTATTAACAGCATAAGATTGTCACTTTAAAAACAGTCATCTCAAAATACCAAATTTTAAAAATGTTAAAAAAACTAGAACAGGAATATACGGATAGCGACGTTCTGAATAATGCCAATGCGCTGCTTGCAAAAGAACACGATGACGTCATTTTCCTTTGCATATAAATCTCATGAGCGAATATTTGTTAAATGGTTAATTGTTGAAAAACCCTCTGAAAAATTAAGTGAAAGAGTCCAGTGGTGAGCTACATTGAGGCATTGTAAGCACGTGCTTACAAGAGTTTTTTTTTACTGAATCTCAAATTTTTCACAAGCAATAATTGTTTTTTCATTGTCAATCCGACAACCTTTTGTGTTTCAGCCGAACTTTTCCGACAACATCCCAAACCAGTTATACTCTTTCCGATTTCGGAAATATAGACAGAGTCGTAAGTTTAAAATTTAGAGCTACATGTATATTAGTACAAATTCACAAGTTTCGTATTTGGAGGTTAGATTTTTTTCCTCCAAAAGAGGAAACTTTCCCAAACTGTGCTCTGAAAAAGCTGGCTGCCACTTTACATTTCATTACAATCAATTGATCAGCGCATCAACGAGTATATCAAAATGAAGCAGCACTGCTTTTTTAGAAACTTCAATTTATATTTTAGAAGTATATCCTTGATTCTTTGATGTTTTTGTTCCAATAAATTTTAAGATAAAATAAAAATGTGTATCTATTAACTAAAGAGCATATTCTGTTGGTACAATATGACTGTTAAAAACTAATACATTGTACTATAAATCAAAACTACTTGTGCTGGAAAAATGAAAATGTTGGGGTTGGTGCGTGGGGGGTATAGCCCTCTTCCCACGACTCCCTGCTTACAAATATTTTATCCCTAGGTACGCCACTGAAGAGACTTCAATTAAGTTTTGATCCGTGCATGTGTATTTTCGCTATCGCAAGACATGATGATTGAACTTTGAGCGAGATAATGTTTTATATTGTTACACTGCACGGAGTGGAGAGGAGCAGAATCTGATGCGCGTCAAAAACAATAATCTGAGGGTAAGTGCCAGCATACTAGTACATGTATTACACAAATAATACACAGCACAATGGTTGCAGTTGATATGAGTGAAGCTGAGATAAAAATATCCCCATTTTTGTATCTTTGTTACAAAAGCACGAGACTTTTTAACCAAATCGAAACTAAAATGGCGAAGAAAGATGATGATAAATCAGGCATTCGAAGATTCTTCACCATTGTCACGTCCCCTATCTGGGTGCCAGTGGCGGCCGCAGGGTCCCTGGCGGCGGCACCTTTCCAGGCTGTGGGGGACTCCATCGATGTAGCCGATAAAACAAAATCCGCAGGAGCAGGATTATCTAGTTACCCTGGGAACGCCATCGTCAGAGTCGTGTCGAATCCATTCAAGGCTGTCGCCGAAGTTGGAGAAGCAATGTGGGGAAAAGACTAATGATTATCGGTAATTAGTCATAAACAATGTTTTCGGGGGATAATTGCACTACCTAAATGTTTACAGTAAAAGGTCGTTTACTACATCATTCTATCTGAAATACACAGCGTTATTTTTTTAAGTATTGGTTTCCTTATTTAAAGAGGTAGAGTATACTTGGCAAAATTGACTTGAATTGGTGAAAACAGAAAGTGAAGGTGAATGTGATTGAAATCATGCTATAATAAATATTTTTATATACATTTATTGTCGTAAGTAGAGAAATAATAACAAATTAAAAAAGATTTAACCATTTGATTCAATCCATTATTCCTAATGTGTATATATGCTTGAAATATCTATGATTCGGCCTCATTAAAAGCTCTTTGTTTAGGCATTGACTTGGTTGCTAAATATTGATAGAATGTAATAGATAAAGTTAGAAAAGAACTTAATTTACAGTCGAGTTGAGTACAAGGACTCTGATCATTTTGCCGATTAACCTTTAATGTCAACCAGTTTCTAAAATTTGTCAATAACCTGTAGCTTTGTGAAACAGAACTTGACTATATCTTTTTTCCTTGTAACGTAAAAAATACACACCCTACCTAATACCACACAAGATAAACATCGCCGCAGTCTTGAATTTTTGTATGATAGTGACATCGGCTCATACTTATGTTTGGTTTTCAAGAATATCAGTTAATGTAGGAAGTAACATTATATTGTGTTTGTTGTTTTGACCTAAAATAACAGTATCCTATTCTCAAAATAAATTCTGATAGAAACAAATCTCCTAGACCTCATCGATTACGTAAGAAGGTCATGGGTTGATTTCAACAACCAAAAAATGTCTTCAATATGTTTAATTGCAAAATACACAATGTTAAATTCTCAAATTCTCAGTATTCTTTTTAATTTCAGAGAGACAGATGCCAAGCTTCATGTCTTGTTTCTTTTTTAAATACAGAACACACATTTGAATATGTTATATTCGAGTAAATGAAGAAATGATCATGATTTGTTATATTTGAAATTTGGAAGTTCATTTGTATTCTTGTACCTTTAAACAGTGAATGTATGATCTGTATTCATTCCATATTCACAAAATTCACGGATTGCAAAAAGAGAAAAGAAAAAAAGAAGATATTAATTTAAAAACAATTGGTAATGATTCGTAATTTAGTTTTTTCGTCAATTGCATTCTTGTATTTGTAAAGAGTATTTTAGATTTCTTAGTATTCACACGATCTTTAACAATTGTTTCATATATTTTTTTAATTAAGATAATTAAATTATTAAAAACAAAGGAATTTTACTTGTATTTTCTTTACTTGTGTATGTTGTTCGGGATAAGTAGTAATACAATAATTAATTAATAAGGGTTTTGCGACTTTCGCCCTCTCTTATGTTCGCCAATCTTCACCTTCAAACGGTTTCCCACGGTGTTAAATTCGCCCTAAAGATTTTGTTTAAAGAGAAATAATATAAGATAATATTATAATATATAATGTAAGTACAAGGAATGAATTTTTATTCATAAAACAATGTCTTGAACGTATGGGTCTGTTTTGGAATCGGCAAATTTTAGCAATAAAATGACATTTACAAAGTAGTAATGTGTTCTTTCTTTTCATAGTGTCTTAGAATTTCCAGGGAAGTGGATCGGTAAAATTTAAAAGAGAGTTTCAATAATTTTCTGATTTTTGGTCTTGTTCATAAACACTCGTTGCAGACATCTCGCCATAATTTGTTACATGTATTTTCTTTTCCGGATGAATGAGACTACAGTTGTATTGAAAAGGAGACTACAGTTCTATACGAAGGGTTTTTTTTCGTGGTGACCTTTATATTTGGAGCACTTCAATTTTGTATTTTTTCTTCGTATTCATATGTCTCTTAATCATCCATTATCGAAGAGAATATACAAGGTATGGCAGTGACACTAGAGGTTTTGCTCCAAGTAACCTTAAACGTAAACTATGACCCTTAGATTACAAATACTTGAACGTTTGAGTATGACCTTTAGATTGCAGTTATAAGGTGTGATCTCTTAAGGGAAGGCGGCAATCTCTTAAACCATCTTTTCTGATATAACGCTCACTGGCTATATACATGTGATTGACCTTTGTTCTCAGATCATACCGACAGTGTATAGCTACATGTATGTCTTGTTGAAAATTAAGTTATTTTAAATATTAGTTACCGATAAACAAATGGTCTTTTGAAAACAGATGTAAAATTTTGACGAGGTAAGATTTAAAGAGTGTAGGTGTTAAAATATTGGTGTGTATATGACCCCTTCCCCTTTTCCTTCAACCAATAATTTGCAAAAAAATCGATATTTGTCAGTAGACAGAAATTGGTAACTTAAGGGGAATGTGCAGCCATTTTGTACATTTGAGGATGAACATGTAAACATTACTTGAATTTGCTTGTTTCTGTAAAATAAAACTACCAAATTTGTTGTTAAAAGATGAAAACACAATAGTTATGTGATACTAGATATTGTTTTGTATGCAAATAATGCATGCAAGAAAAGAAAAGTGCCCTTTTAAATCCCTTAGAAAGGCGCAGTTACAGACTTAAATTCAATATTTTGAAATCTGAAAAAAATTCTGTCCACTCTACAACCATTTATTGAGAAAAAGGTCAAAGCTTGCTTGTTTAATCTAAACTTTGTCTCAAAATAATGTACCATATTCTTAAAAGTCTGAAAAACTATCAATTCTTACGGGTTATATTTGTGTATATGGAAGTACATTGAAGTTATATATCTTCATTAAAAAAAAATATGTTAAGATTTTACATTTAAAACAATTTAATTTTTTTTTAATCCACTTCTGAAATGAACTTACGATAGTGTATTCTTTAAGATATGAAAAAAATCAACCTGCGACCGGTTTAGATTGTTTTGAATTCACTTTTTAACTTTTTTTCCACATAGAAATATAAAGTCAATGTGCCTCTATACACACGAGTTTTTTTTTTCTTGTTTTCAAAAAAAAATCACAGGCTCACTGATAAAAATAGGTTGCCCTAGTTTGAGGCAAAGTTACAACATCAATGTGCAAGATTCAACCATTTTCTCAACAAATGGTTGTAGATATGAGACCAATGAAGTCCTTTTGTATTGTTTCAGATATTTAAATTGTCAAAATAAGTTTGCAGCTGCGCGGTTCTACAGCTGCTTTAAGTGATTTAAGGAGCATTGTTCCGTTCTTGTGTGCGTAATTTGCACACAAATCAATATGTAAAAAATAATATTTGTTGCTTTTCTTTATCTTTTGGCAAAAGTGTTGGTCGGTTTTGGGCAGAGACAAGTCCTCACATTTTTATTCGTAAATGTACAAGATGGTTGCACACCCATTAAGATTCTAATAAAATACATTATGATTATACAAAAAAAAGTTTGATTGCATGGTATTTATTTAAATCCAGCTTCCATTTATGGACACTTTTACAGAAGTTACTATTTGACTTTATTAATACTAGTCAAAAAACGATGTTTATCTAACCAGATTTATATTTCCTAGCAAAAGACTTTTGAAGGTTGCTATTTGATTCTTCGACAGACTCTTACCCCATCAATATACTTTATTCCCTCAGAAAAGTAGCCTTGAAGGTCCTACATTACCCACTCATTAAGCTAAATACTGCATTAAATCTGATACCTGATATGACATTAAATTTACTTTTCTACAAACGGGTCTAAAAACCAAATGTAACACTGTGCCAAGGTGGCATTTTTTCCACCCGCTTGAGATGTAGTTTCGGAAAAACCCATATAAACCAAATGATAGACCATTGTCTAGAGAGTATATATCCACCTTTGTTTTTAGTGTGTTTCACCTGACAGGTGAGATATTTACCTTTAAATAATTAATATCCCATAGGAATATAATAATTACTAGAGGAGAAACGATTCTCCTAGAGGAAATATTGACAATTCTAAAGGATATTCTAAAAATCCTATAGGAATTATATTTCCTACAGGAGAAAGCTATTTCCTGTAGGAATTTGATTCAGACAGGTAGTTTTCCTATAGTAAATTAAGATTTTTCTTTTGGATTTTATTAAATCCTATCAGAATTAAAATTCCTGTTTGAAGTTCTCGTATTCCGATAGGAAATTCAATTTTTCTATAAGAATATTGTTTTACCTATTGGAAAAATTATTTACCTGTAGGAATGTAGTTTTGAAAGGTAAATGTCTCACCTGGCAGGTGAGATACAATGATGACAAAGGTGGTTGTGAACTCATTAAGCAATGGTCTATATCATATGGCATATTTGAATTTTTCGATATATGCAGCTTAGATGGGTGCAAAAATGCAACCTTGGCTCTGGCATAATTATCCGGCACAGTGTTCTGTGTTCTACATGTAGCTGCAAGTAAATAAACTTGCTCACACTTAAATAATTTCGATTTATATAAAAAGTTCTTAACTGTTATGCAAAAAGTTCTTAACTGTACATACCAATATTATTGTAAGTATACGAAGAAAAAAACCTTTATAATTTGGACCAGCATAAAAAATCTATCCTTTTACATGTATCCAATGCAATAGTTTCAAGAGTTATTGAACTTTGACAAACTGCCAATAGCAGATGTTCTTTGAACATACACATGCATAACTTGTTGGATATTATTTGAACATTTTTTTTTACTGTTGACAGAATTTTGTTATGGCGATTTGAGGTCACAAGGTTGAAATTTATATAAAGGTAAACATTCTAACGACGCAACTTCAACGACTCAAATAAAAACATGCAAATTATTATGCAATATCTGCAAAAATCCGCAGAGACCCGGAAATATTTGCATATGCATTGCAGGCGGAAGTCTGACCTTCGGTAGAGATAAAAGGGTTTTTAGAACTGTTGTTTGCAGAAAATAGAGCGAAAAACAAGGTAAATATTGAATGTTTATAACTATATGGGCCTTTTACATTTTTTTTAGATACGCAGTTAGATCTTTATACACTTTTTTGCATTGAAACAATTGACTTTATTAGAAACATCACTGTATCATGTGTTCTTTTATTATCAATGTTAAAAAAGAACAAGAAGAATTGACCAAAACGAAACAAGAATGGCTGAAAACGATGAAAACAAAACTATTCGGAAAGTGTTTACGGTTGTGACGTCTCCTCTCTGGGTCCCAGTTGCGGCGGTAGGATCACTGGTAGCTGCACCAATCCAAGCTGTGAAAGACTCCAAGGAGGTGGCCGAGAAAACGGATTCTGCGGGAGCTGGAGTGTCTAGCTACCCAGGGAACGCCGTGGTCCGACTCGTGACAAATCCCTTTAAGGGCGTGGTCAAAGTTGGAGAAGCATTGTGGGGCAAGGACGATAAATAAGTAGAGGTAGTCCTTTTGTGGTTTATTTTGTTTATAATTGCGTGATAATTATATAAGGCTGAAAATTTCTTTAAGGGTTAGGAGTTGAAACAGATTTATTACACATAGATTGTCAATAAGAACATCCTCTTCCTTAGAATAAATTCAAAATGAATTTAGAAATTATTTTATTAATTGTACATAATTATATTTTTATTTCAGAAAACCCAGCATCCTGCTTGATACTTATACAGAACAAACATCTGATGGTACTCATATTGACTTTATTATGATTATAAATGATCATTTTTCACTTATTGTTTAAACATATCTAAACATCGTTTCAGTGCTTTGTTTGAATAAATTTGAGATAAATATGTGTTTTCATTTTAATTTTATGTACGTTGTGTAACAAAACGTAAGTTATATTAACATCCATTACACTTTCAAGAAGTATTACGTACCGTGGTTTCTTAAATATTCTTGGGCATTAATTATTTTGGATGTTAAGGAAACCACACTTTCACTGATGCATAAATTCGTGGACAATGATCCTATCAATACATATAGGATCTCTCATGATTTGCGATGGTATATGAATTTTATCCAACCAGTTGTTTGCTGATTATCCCTGAAACTTGGTTCTATTTTTTTATTCAAGATCTGTCAACTAAACAAAATGGAAACCGTAGGTACATGAGCAAACTTTGGTGGTAAGATTTTTTTGTTTGGTCTCATGGATCTATAGTGTCAATGATTCCAGTAACCTTCGTCAAAGTACAAAGGCAGCTAACAATCTTGTCAACCCAACTCCTAAAAACTAACCACGGCAGAATGTTGCATGTAACTTAAAACCTTTGACATAAAGGTATGATAAATTATTCCAATCGTGATTTATCAATTATCTGTGGGTTCTACAATATTGGTTACTTTTCGTATTTAGTGGATTTCATTGTTGAGTTGTTCCCTGAAGTTTAATCTTTATTGAGGTTCATCATGTAATAACACATTTTATCACATTATTTAAATTTAAATAAGAAGTCTCGTGGTGAAAGAACATATAGTGTAATATCAATCGTGTATCCCATGAGTGATATCAACTGTATACTGAGATAAAATGATGAAATGTGTTCCATTTAATTTTAGGTTGACAGATTTTGATTTTTTGAACCCCTCTCGTATTTATTACCTGGTTAGCTATACAGAAACTGACAGTGGCTGAAATTTACACGATTCAGCTCTAACCAGTTTATCCATCGAAAGCGAAAAAAAAATGACGGACTGCACAACAAAATTATGATGATGCCAGACTAAATTTCACATAAAGACGACTTGCCTATTGCTTTTATCTTAATGAATGATGTACATTAACAGAAAATTAGTAACTACTTGTGTAATACTATTTACGATAAATTTGTTTACAGAAAACTGTAAATATAAACAACAAAATGCTTTCCTTGTCTCTACCTTCATATCCCGGCCGGATGAATCACCAAAGAAAGCATTGTACTGTTTAGGTTTGTCACGATACAGATAAAACTTTGCTGTTTACCTAAAAATATAAATGCAGACATAGTATAATTAATTTCACTGATATGGATATTGATACGTTTCAGGTAAAAAAGATTGCCGCGTTTCATGTTTTCTAGTATTGAATTGAATTTGATAGAGTACGGCCAAACCAGATTAAATACATTAAGGTACTCTGGTTCTTTTTTTTAGTTATTCGAACCAAAATATCAGTGTATTGAAACTATATACTAGAAGGTATACACGCTGTAACAATGTTAAGCCGATAAGGGTTGAAATATCTGCAATATTTCCCGATTGATCCGCGCATGTGTTTTACACTACCGGAAGACTAAGCTTAGCAGAGATAAAGAATTTTTGGTTTTTTATGTTTTATTGAAGAACGTAGAAAAAGAAAGGTAAATTCTTAACTCTAATTTAATGTTTCCTTTTATGATTCTTGTACATGTATTAAAATATCAATTATATGCAAGTCTGGATTTTCGGAAAAAGTAAAGTTGGAGTTAAAAAAAAAACTTTTGCAAAACTCAATTTGAAAAAAAAATATCATTGTCAATCTACTACAGGGCACTTATTCAAAACGAAACTAGAATGGCGGAAAATGAAGAGAACAAAACTATTCGAAAAGTTTTCACAGTTGTGACGTCACCTCTCTGGGTCCCTGTTGCGGCGGTAGGATCACTGGTAGCTGCGCCAATCCAAGCTGTGAAAGACTCCAAGGAAGTGGCCGAGAAAACGGATTCTGATGCAATGGGAGTATCCAGCTACCCAGGAAACGCCGTGGTCCGAATTGTGACGAATCCGTTCAAGGGTGTGGTCAGAGTTGGAGAGGCATTGTGGGGCAAGGACGATAAATGAATTGATGTGTACGTATGATTGTATTCTCTTTTTTCTTTTTTTAATTTGCAATCATACCTCGTTAAGGTAACGATAATTTTGGTATGCAAATTTTGGATAAGTTTCATATAAAATATTTGGCTTATAAATGAGAAAAGTAAACATTATTTACTCTGTTATAATTTCATACTTCGTAATGAGCAGGCAGTCTTCAAACCTTCAAACAATTTTAAAGCACAATTGTCAACTTGCAAGGTTAAATAAACGTACGGCAGTGTATCCATAATAAAAAGTTACATGTATATATAAAGAAAAAAAAATTTCTTTATTATGTTAATAGTAATGCGTTACCCTATAAGCTCAATTATTAAATATGATCCCGGTACCGGTGAAAGGCACATTCAATTTTAGTAGAAACTATGCTGATGAGTTTAAATAGTAAAACCTTGCAAACTATAAATTTTTAATATATTGAAATATGTCTGAAGCGTTTAAAACTTACAAAATAGTATGTAATTATCATATGACTAAACCATTTGTGCAATATATTTTTAGGTTCCAGAGGGGCTCCAGTTACATCACAGATCAACTAAATGAAAATTATGTGTTCACTTACAGTGTTTTGAAGTAGATTAGTCTTCTGTGATGTCATATATTTTGTAAAACTTTGAAATCTTTGAAATTTTGCAGGATAGTTTTATATATCTTAAGTTATTGAAACCACACGTAGGTAATTAGAATTATTTGTATATAATAAGATACCTTGGCATCTTATTTTTTTTTCTTCTAAATTTCCAATTTTGATACATTTTTTTCTAATATGCTATTATTCTAATATGCTATTATTCTAATATTCTATCATATATAACTCTTTTTTCTGACTTTTCTATCCGTTGTATGTTTAAAAATGATATAATTTTTAAAATCCTAATACCCTTTTCGTAGTTTTAGTTTTCTAGCACAGTTGACAGTAAAATTAAACTTGATATACAAATTTCTGATTTTAACAAAAAAAATATGATTTCCGATTCAAGAATGTGTTCCACAGTTCCAGTTTTTTTGCTAATCTGACATCTTTAAATGATGTATATTTTAAAAAGAGATTAAATATCATTTAATGAAGTTGAAATCAGTTCTGTATTTCAGCTTTCGTCGAAGATTTATGACTGTTATGGTTTTTTTGTTCTTTAGTTATCGTTATACAGTTATTAATTTAGTCTTCTTTTTGTTTGACGAGACGGAATATAGCCAATTTTGTAAAAAATTATTGAATGTTTTTACTTTTCTTTCTTTTTCAATAAATTTTGAAATCTGTTTTCTGAACTAGTACTATTTAATTTGTTTCTCGAATAAGGGACGTATTTACACCTATTTTATATGCATCATTTCAACAAATTTTGAAAGAAAGAATTTTTTTTCAAAGTTATTGGCAGAGATTTTTTAAAACTTTTTGTGAAAAGTAAAATATATAAATCATTGAGGACTTCGGTTTCAGAGGATTTAGCGGACACCTCAATCCCCAAAGAAGAAATAAACAAACAGAGGCCCATGGGTCACATCGCTCACTTTACCAAAATGCCATGATAAAACCAGCCTAATGGAGACATATACAATATTTTTGGACATTATTTTTGGAATTGCGCCTTAGGTACTCCATTTCATTACCTTGATATCGCATAAACTCACATATACTTTTTATAATTGGTTTTACATTCAGTCAACAAGTGCCTTTAACAGTCGCTTCTACATTTGTTATATTCATACATTTTTTCTTTATATCTATCATATAGGTATCTACATTTTTCATCAAACCAGAGTTTATTTTTCATGACATCTTTGCTTCTTTGTATATCAAAAACAGTATGTTTACAGTATGGCTCAAAATATTGTTTAGGCATTGTGTAAATATAGGATCTCCGAGAGATTCTTTTTATCACATGTTTTACCTCATCTTTTGTTAAATCTCATACTACCGCCTTTCCCTTTCCTTCTGTGAAACAGATTTATATATGTTTAATAGATTACTTAATACATGATCTTCATAGTTATTACTTTTATCACCCCAGCATTCGGAAAAAAATACAATGCCCTATTTGAAAATAAGATCAACAATTAATAGCGAGCGCAGCTCGCCGGCGCGCAGCGCCGGCGCGAAGCGAGCTCTACCGGCAAGGCGTGTGTATATAGAAAATTCGGACTATTTGCACATTCATTCAACGGATTTTTTTGGTGTCAGTAAATCGGACCAGTAATGCCTTGTTTTAATCGTCCCAGTAGTTCCCTGTTATTATGGTTTCCCATTTCACACTCTCACGAGAACAAGATAAAAGACTATGTACATGCATTGTAAATATACTGCCGACACAACGCAAATTCCATTACATAAGACTAACAGAGTTATCGTCCTTTCGAGTGACGTCACAATGGATTTCTTACACATTGATCCGACAGAATTTTTCGGAGTCAGTAAATTTCGGCCCACAATGCAATTCCTCGATGTCGGACGATCTCACTAGACTGGATACCATCTCGCGAGAATCAAAGTAAAACTTTTGAGAAACAGATAAATTATGTAATTTCAATAACATAATGTTTTTAAGTAAACAAAACAGTATATTTCATGGAGTTATTTTTTTTTTGGATGTTTTCAAAGAGACAGACGACACTTGACCGACGTGAACTTTGACGTCACAATAAGGGGAAATTTCTCTAAGTAGTTATTGTAAAACTGCTAAAATATAAATACCAAAATCTTCTCAAAATCTTGCAGAGCTAACGAATAGGGACATTTCTTCAAAGATAGGAAACAACTATAACTTGCTCTCATTTGGATGAATGCTCACATTTATTTTATTCACTATATTTACGGTTATTTCCAGGAATGTTTTTTTATAAGGGGGCGTGGCAACATCATTCAAAAATTCTTCGCAAGCAAAAAGAAAAAAAATTCTCAAAATCAGGAAAATCTAATCCGGGTGAAGAATTGGGAGTGCGTAGTATGCCTTTAGCTCTTTAGCTGCTCAATACTCAGACAATAGTATCTTTATTTTCACTTCCATTTATTACATGCTCCCGGGGGATCCATTTTCCTTATATGATCAGCAAGTTTTTTTATACGTAAATTTGATTTTTTTTTTAAACGGGGGAGGGGGGGGGACTCTGTGATAAGTCAATTTTTCATGTAAGTTTAAGAAAAATGTCTGCTGCAAGAAATGAGGAAATAAACTGTAATGTACATTATGTTAAAATCTTTATTATTCAACAACATTTAAATTTATCCAAGATAAATTCTATATATAAATAGATAACAAAATCTTATGAATTATGAATGATGAAAATTTACTGGAAAAAATAGGCATGCTTATTTTATTCTGCATTCAAATTCATTTACTTTACGTCGCTACTTTTATTTTTATTGTTTTATCATAATTGATTATTTTATCACATGCTGCGATCGCCCCAACGGTCGCACCGTAATACATATTAATTAATAATAACATTATTAACATTAAACTTATCTACAATTGAACTATTAACATTCCATGAAAGAATATTTAAACAGCTTGTACAGTCCTGACCGCTATCATTCAGTTCCGCGCTCTGTCCCATAGGACACAGACCACAATTATTTTCCCTCTTATTCCTTTATACAACAATAAATCATATAAAAAATTCCACCGGCTCAAATGAGTTCAAATACAGTATACCTATAGAATGACACTAGTCCAACAACAGAAAATCAATCGAGAGGGGACTGAGATATGGCCCCTAAAATAACCCCTACCATGAAAAATCCACTTTCACTTTGGAATTTGTGTAAACATTGGCCTCTTTACACCCTTTCTACTGCTATATACGACCCGGAGAGTTATGTCAGTGGTAATAGTGACTGCGACCTCGTTCTAAAGATTTTCGGTTTTATGCATAAATTAGTCAAACATTTTCAATATAATTACACTCATCGATATTCGTTGATAAAATTATTCTTGTCTTAAATGTCGTTTTAACTAACTCACATTCCTATACAATGTCAATATAAATGATATGGCTATGATACACATGTAGGATAGAGATTATTTGCAGGATTTGATGCAGTATATTAGATCTTGGTATGGATAAGTTTGTCAACTTTCACGATAGCACCACTGTACCTGTAGCATGCATGGGCACGATTACTTGAAAATGTAACCGATTACATAGTGGAATTTTGTGTAATCGTTTATTAATCGATTACACTCATTTTTGTCATGTAATCGATTGTAATCGATGACTTTAAAACAAGTAATCGATAAATAATCGATTACTTCTATTATTTTTCACTAAAATGTAAATGATACCTTTTCAGTTAACATTTATAACAGTTAAAGTACACTTAATGAAATACAAATAAATCATTAGTTTTGAATGCTGTAATACTGACAGGTGCAAATCTAGAATTAGAATTAGGATGGATAAGAAAGTTACGCAAATAATAAAAATATCCACTTCTGTACTTTACTATGTTTAATTTGTATAATATGATGAGCTGCAAAGCTTAAAGAAATAAAGAATGAATGAATGAATGAATAAAAGGTAGGTCTTGACCATGCACTTTAAGCCGAATAAATCGTTCATCTTGCGTTCAAAAAGCGTTCACATATCGTTGACCGTGCGTTCACAGTTCACTTTGCGCTCGGTTTGCGCCCTGCGTTTGCTCATCGTTCACCGTTCATCGACGTTCACCAAATTCCGTTCAGCGTGCGTTCACCGTTTGCTCAGAGTGCGCTCACCGTACGCTCAGAGTGCGCTACCAGGCTGAAGCTAGCAGCCACTAACAGCAGCCACTAAGCCCGTAGAAGCTAGCAACTAATAAGGAATTTCATCAAAGTACTGAGAGTACTCGAACAGAAAATTATATTTTACTTAATTATCGACATATTTTAATTGATATCAAAATGATTAAAGCTCAGTAATTTGTACGAGCATTGACGACTTCCGAAGCAGTAAAGCTCGCCTGGATAAGAGTTATAAAATGCGTCTTTGTTGGATAAAAATGAAATACGTCTATACGAGTTCTTGTGGTCAATCTCAAGTGAGATATAAAACCCTGAAATGAGCCAGAACCCCTGGGAGCCACTTAGTGGTACCCCTACAGCCCAAATTTGAGACCGAGAAATAATAGCCCCATAGGTCCCCTACACTGCCCTGGTATCCGTTTGATGCACACTTCAAAGATAAAAGAGATAATGGCCCGTCTTTCACCCCTATATCATGTGAAATGCTAAAAAATGACAAAGTTCGGGTGAGCTAAACCGACCCATTTTATTGTCTTTGTTGTATTCTCCGAAGGTTCACGTCAAAACATGGCTGAGACAAAATAATCCCAATTTCACCTGATGCTTTTCGCTGTTTTTGACTGCGACATATGATAATTTTGTTATGAGAATAAAATCACAATGCTGGGTGTTCTATTGTCTTATATTCGTACTAATACGATGTCTTTTTAATTTTTGATTGATGTTGTTTCTGGGGAATGAAAAGACCCGAGGATAACATTATTTTCATAACTTATGACCCGTATAAACGTATTTCATTTCTATCCAACAAAGACGCATTTATAACTCTTATCCAGGCGAGCTTTACTACTTCGGAAGTCGTCAATGCTCGTACAAATTATTGAGCATTAATCATTTTGATATCAATTAAAATATGTCGATAATTAAGTAAAATATAAGTTTTTGTTCGAGTACTCTCAGTACCTTGATGAATTTCCTTATTGGCTGCTAGCTTCTACGGGCTTAGTGGCTGCTGTTAGTGGCTGCTAGCTTCAGCCTGGTGAGTGCGCTCACCGTTCAACTGGGAAAGTAGAATTTTTCAGGGACTGTATCGCTGTTATTCGTACGACCCCTGAAGAAGCTGCAAACCACTTAACAGTTGAAATTATTTCGCTGTGCAAGTCTCACCCGTTTGGACGCACAGCTTGCCTCGTCGTGTTTCTCGGTGGCGATGAAAGTATCCAATTTTAAGTAATTTTTTGTAAGACAGAATATAGCTGTATGTCTTTAGCTCCCGGTCTGAACGACCTAGGGACTACAGTGCCTCTCATAGTAAAAATCTGCAATTTACGGTGTAACCAAAAATATTGACCCGGGTTGAAAATTGACCCGGGGGTCATTTTTCAACGTTGAATATTGACCGGGGGGTCATTTTTCAACGTTGAAAATTGAGACCAAAATCGTGAAATTTATACCCGGGGTCATTTTTCAACGTTATGAGAAAGATTTTTATTAAATCTGAAGACATCGACACGTTGAAAATTGATCCTGTTCAGAATTGACCCCAACCTCAGAGTTTTGATCTGAACTGGAACTTACTCTACACAGTTTAAATGTACAATCATGCAGATATTTGAAAGTTTTAGTTTTAAAATGTTCATACTGTCCGATACATATGCGGACGGGCTAATTTCTTTTAGGTGATATAAGTCCAATTAACCATTTAATTTTGAGACTGAAAATATGATATCCATTTATTATTACTATACTATGTAAATAAAGCTAAGAAAATAACAGTTTGCTTCGGAATGGAACAGGCGAGTAGGGCTAGAATACTTTTTGACATAGATGACATGGTTTTCATTCCCTCATGTGACAGAATTTTAAGTTTCAACTTGTCATAATCTCTGATAAATATATCTAATAAATGTTTTGCCCGTTATTGTCACTTTTAAGGCAATTCAACAGAGCTCTATTCGACAAGCACCTGGCGTTGTATTTTCTAATAATTGAAAATATAACCTCTATACTGTTTTATTGGGTAAAGGGTATATATATTTATATCAAGACAAAAGGATATAATTTCAGATACCTATGCTTAATTTGAAGAAGTCAGCATCCCTGACAAAAAAATAATTGAATGGTTGTCATATTTTTATCTTTTTTATGTATACTGTATTATACATATAAACATGTACTTAACAATAATTTTTCATAAACTTGTCGGATTAACTTTATTGAAGCACCATCCAATTTTCTGCATATGCAGAGTCATAGTTCTTTTTAAAAAATGCAATTTATTTAGAACTATCATTTTGAGTTTTCAATTCCATTAATTACCAGTAAATTAGAAACACAGGCAACTGACGTAATATATTTCCTCAAAATTAAAAACATATAAAGCATACAGCAAAAATGTTATCAATTTTTAAAAAAAAGTAGGTTTGCATCTAAATATACAGTCGGAGGATGGTTGATCTAATTATATTAATGGTATACATGAAAAGGCATGCAAAAAGTTGAATATATTAAGATTACTCAAGCATACAATTGATAGATAAACACTTGTAGAAATTCGGCTTTTATCAGACCTAGACTGGAATATGGTGATGTTGTTTGGAGCAGCTGTATCAAGGAAAATCCGAATTGCTTAAACATGTACAATTTGAAGCAACCAGGACAGTGACAGGAATCAGAGTTAATTCTTCTAAAATCATTTTATATTGTGAGCTTAATTTGGAAACCTTACAATCTCGAAGGGATAAACATAAACTAATTATATTCTCCAAGATTATAAATGGTTTAGCACCACAAAATATGTTAGATTGAATTCAATCATATTTTCTAACTGAACATACATATAATCTTAGGTCGAATGAGCTTTTTTACTATCTACCACTATATGCTTATTACAATAGCTTTGCTCGTCTACGTGTAAATTATGGAATAATCTTCATGCAGGTAAGAAAATTTCATTAACTTTATCCTTCTTTAAGTCAAAACTTAAAAAACAAAATATACCTAAAGCTTACAAAAATTTCAGTTAAGGCAATAGGAAATATTATTTTACGTCAATTACGGAATAAAGCTAGTAAAGCTTACTTTAAGGATTTTTTAAACTGATGGGAGTCGATGTTTATAGTGTAGGTCTGCATCTGAAGGAAAAGTGATTTTTCCCCCTGGATATCCAAGATATACTCAACAAAGAGGCGAACTTTTTAAACAACTTATTGACGTTAGTGTACCTTTTTATATGAACTATATACTTTATGGTAGTTCGGATTTTTAATATAGATAAAATTGTTAAATTGTTTCCCATGTTTATATTTATATTAGAGCTCCAAAGCGTTTTTGATTCTCTTAGGTTACACGGTTTAAACCTATTTAAGTATTATACATGTAAATTTACTTAATTTATGTTCCCCCTTTATTTACTGTTCTTTTTAAATGGGCTGGATCATGAAAATGTCATTCTTATGTTTGTATCCCTGCAGGTATACTTGAAGGTGATAGGTTTGTTAATGTAGGTGTGAGTCAACATGTCTACCAACAATATGTCATACAATCATATATGATAACTAGACACGATCTCGTTGCGAGCAACGAGTGGGTCTTCCGTCCGATTTTTGAATAGATTAGATTAAACTTATCACTTCAAAGATAAAATCGTAGATCTAAGCAAAAAATAGTAAAAAAAAGAAAATTGGCGGCAATCGGGGCTTGAACCCGGGTCACCTTGGCCATGTCCACGATTCTATCGACTGAGGTACTCAGACTCTCGCTTCAGAACTTTGACGCTTAATTTCTGTAGAATGCCTGATTTACCTGAAAGCACCTTGTTGCGAGCATCAAGTGGGTCTTTCGTTTGATTTTGAATTGATAGGATTCAATTAAACTGTTGACATTTGGTACGATTTACTATCATATTAACTTCCTTTTAAACTAATTTTTCAACCTACACTGCGAAATGCAGATTTCCGGAAAACGTCATTTTTAAACTTCTATATCTCTGCAATGCGTTGTCCGATTTTAAAACAGTTTTTAGTTTTGTATTCAGTACAAAAATGTCAACAAAACGCATATGCTTTAAAATTCCAAAAATCGAAATATTAGAATCACTTCAGGTGACGACCGGAGGTGACGGTCGACCTGCTCATATTAAAATTTGATAAGTTTAAAACATATTCTGATGGAAAAATAAGTGTAGATTTTTTGATTTAAAAAAATTTTAAAACACAATTTTCCAAAAATGCTGTTTGAGCGGACCGGAAGTGACGGACGATCGTAGTTTTACCTGATCGGCCCTAGAAATTAAAAAATCTATCATTCCTGAAACTTTCAATTTTCTATCTCTAATCGTTTTTACGAAAAAGGGAGGACAAGATCACTTTTTACAAAAAGAAAAACGAATATAACGGCCGACCGGAAGTGACGTCATCAACAAAAATGTACATGAAAAAAGACCTTGATATTTTGTATTATTCGTGAAATTTTCATAAAAAGCCATTGTAGCATATTTGAGTTTTAAGAAAAATGTTAAGAAAAAAAAAGAATAATAATAATAATATGAAAAATAGAGAAAAAGAAACCTAACAAAAACAATAGGGTCTTCCGTTGGAAACGGAAGACCTTAAATATTCAGATAATTATTTGATATTCAAGTATCCCCTGTCTTATATGCATATAATATCAATGATATTCTGTACATGTAAACTTGTAATACTATATTCTTATGACTATAGATAATTTCTTCTTGACTTTGTATGTTTGAAAGGGTTTACATAGGCTATGACTCTTATCCAATCCATTCAATAATTTGAACATTCCGTTCAATAAAACACGTTTAAATTGAATTAATAATGTATGTGGCTGTGATAGGAGGGTCAACCATCTACTCCAACGCTGCTGTATGATCTTCTTCTATATATTTCTATTCAAAACATGCAATTTACCTATTTATTGACGAAAACAATTACTGTTAGTATTTATGATAAATTTTTGAAATCAAAGCAATTTAGAAACTATTAAAGCAAAATTATTTTATTGTCATCCTGTACAAAAATTAGGTTGCTAACTTGCTACAGATTCATGAAGCAGAATTGTTTATGCCTAAAAAAATCAGCGATTTGATGATATTTAGTTACCCTAGTAACTACGTAACAAATAGAATTAAAAAATAATGGCTTTCAAGATATAGTTACTACAGCATTGTTCATGAAAGAGTACATGTTACATTTTGTACACTGTTATTGGCTGGAAAGGTGTGAATACAAAATTCAGATAATCACAGTTTTAACAAACTGAGTGGGTGCCAGCACAAAAATCTCAATATGACATACTCAAAATCTACAATGAACAATATCAAAGTTTCAATTTACTGGGTGAACGTAAAACCAAAATTAAACAATATGATGTATTGTAATTTTTAAAATATTTACATTTGTACACTTCTCCAGCGAATTTAAAAAATGGAGTTTAACTGCATTGAATATTTTAACGTGTAATTACGTATATGTCAAGGGGTAGCTGATATATAATATTCTGGGCTACATTTGGGAACAATTAAGAACTCCAAGGCCTTTTGTGGAAATGACGCTGAATATTTATTGTTGTATTTGTATATCGAATAAATGGTTTCCTCAAGTACAGCTAGGTGATCTATAATCATATACAATTATAATATTACTAAAACACTCTCATTCTCTACATTCACTCATTAAATTTATCTTTAGTTAAAAAATATTTAAATTACACATATTTGATTAAAATAACTCACCAAGTATAAGAGCAATATGAACTAAGATAATAGTCGGGTTGACAAGCTATGAAGCTTAATAATTCAACCGTCTGTCTTGGGTGGCATCGTGATATTAAATCAAAGTTCGTGCTAAAAATTCGATAATGCAAACGGACATGCGCACCCGAAAAACCAGTCTAACACACCCATTCATTCACTGATCCACCCGCCAAACTTAACCACGTGACCTCTCGTACTACTATCATACTATGAATGATTGTATGAATGAATGGAGCAGTGTGAATGTAAACAAATGAACAATGGGAAATGAAAACATGAAATGTTGAAATAAGTGAACGCAAATATGAATACTAATTAACTAAAATAATTAATCCTGTGATATATACAAATATTCTTAAAAAACATATATTTTTTAAAGAAATATATAGATATCACACAAACAGCACTTCCACGCGAAAAATTTATGATGAATAAAATAGTTATTACATATTTAAAGGGATAATATGTAAATTAAAAAATATTCATTTATAAAGTTTTATTTTAACCCCCCCCCCCCCCCCCCGTTGAAACATATAAATATAAAGAATAAATATGTATAAACTGATAATTTTTAATTAAATAAACTCAAGTTATAATATTGATTCCTTATTTCTGGCTTCTTTGCTGTTGAATTTTGAACCGGATTCATGATCAAAATTCCACGATGCGGGTCAATTTTCAAAGGATTAGGGTCTTTATTCAACACCTTTCGTCTCATTATTCAACGTGGAAAAATGACTCCCGGGTCAATTTTCAACCCGGGTCAAAATTCTTCGTTACAACGGCGCACAAAAAATTGCGCTAGCTTTCGACTAAAAGTACCAACATCAAACGAACAGGTCTTTGCATTATTTATAAATAAAATAATATGCACACAAGATAAGAAATAAATGCATCGATTATAAAGACCGCAAAAGAAATACTACGCGTCGGCCACGAGTTTCTGATGTGCAATCGGATGTAACGAATTCGAAGGGTTAATACACCCGTGTGGAGGTGCGTAGTTAGGATACGTCGCAGTCAACAGTCCAATACACTGGCGTGAGTGACAGTGCTGAAAGGTGTACGTTTCATTGGAGATTTATTAGAAAATGGTTAAAACCCGATTACTGCAATTTGACAAACAAGTTCTTAAAACAAATAGATAAACAGATATACATCCAATTTATGTAAGTGCCTTTTGAAATAAATTTAGTGTTCAGTGCACAACTTAATTAAAATTAAGTGGCGTTTCCGGTGCTGTATGTAGCGGATGTTTGAGGACATTGGATTTAGCTGCCAGTCGACTTCAATAACAAAAGACGGTAAGTCAGGTTTATTATCGCATGATTGTAGAATTTCTATTAGAAAGGACATAAAATTAAAACGGAAATACATAATATAATTCTAAAACAAATGTTAAAATGGTCAAAAAATTAAGATATTTCAATTTAAGATTTACAGTATTACCTGGTCAGAGGTTATTGACGAATGCAAAATTAGAGTTAGGCCAGCTTTTTTAATTTTTAGGTTTACGAATTATTTTTCAAAATATTTGAGGAGGAGGAGAAAGAGAGAGAAAAAAAATAAAATCGAAAAATTTCTCCATCGAGAAAAAAATAAAACAATTTTTCAACAATATTTTTTTTATTTTCAAAATAAGAACACATGTCCAGAAGCTGCCATTTCATAAATATATGAGTACTTTTGGTTGTTATTGATGTTCTTATAACATATTTTATTCATTGACACTGAAAATTCAGGTTAATATAGGTTATATATATAGTGAATATGCATGTATAAAAATGAAAGGTTTTCTTTTTTTTTATACAAGCACATATTGTACATAAACAATAAAGGCAAAAAAAATTAGGGGAGTTTTTACTTCTTCCTTGCAGAAAAATAGGGGGAAGTTTGAGAAATCATTCCTTTGATTAAGTTAACATTGCTATGCACATTTGAAAAACTTATAATTAATTCTAAAATAATGTTTCTGAAAATAAATTGAATTAGAAGCATGTCCACATTTAAATGTCAGTAGAAATCAAAGTTTTACTTTTTTTTTTTAAATCTAAACGTGATTGCATCAACATTTATTTTTACAAGAAATAAAATTTCGGGTCGGCGGAATAAAAATTAAATTAATAGCTTGTTCAGAACCTTTTATTTTTATTTCGAGTTTTAAAAAAAAATTTGGTCGGTGGGTTTGTAAACCGAAATTTCAAAAAAATATTGGCCTTAGTGGACCGTTATTGAGATCATATTAAGAATGTGGCGTCGATGATTTTCATTTAAAGAGGCTGGGTGGTCAAACCTATCAGACCTACATGAACCTTAATGTAAACAAAAATTAGAGTTATAATTATTTTTGAATGATTAAGATTGAACGATATGATTGAAATGTTTTATTATATTCTGAAACAGAATTCGTCTTCCTAAGTAATTTTTCTGTATAAAAGTTCATAAAATTCATTTCTTTTAATGTAGAAATGAAAATTCTTATCTTTTTTCCGTAAACATTATTGTACTGACATGTATTTTTGCTGGCATGCGAGATAAATATTTTGATATGCAGTAGATTTATGTTATATTTATGTTAACATGCAATTTATCTATGTTTTTATGGTGCTTTTAATGTTATCATGCAACTTTGTGATATTAACACAATATCAGATTCATTCGTGCAATGATAGTGTCTTTGGTAGAGAATTTATCGCACTCCAAAGGGAGAAAATAATCTTCCGTTAAAATTTAAGGATGTCAACCAGAACGTAAACTGTCGCTCGGTCATACCGATCATCGACAGAAAGTTTTGAAGGCGACCACTGGTTATAAAGTTGAAATAAAGTTTAAAACATCTGCTTTATTTTCAAACTCATCAGTGTGTGCGTGTTTTTTTGTGTAAGTAAGATTACCATTGGTTAAGAATAAAATATCATGATCGTTGAAATTTTTCTTTAAGAATGATTTCCATATCAAAACACAATAGGTGAGGCATAATGAATTTCAGCGATGTAATCTGCAATTTCGATCGTAAAATACTAGCATCTATAAATTCTATCTTTAACCTTAAAGACGAATGTCATTTTGATATGGCGCAACTAGGAATAAAGTAATTGTAACCTTGGGGGGGGGGGGGGGGGGGCAGAAACCTAAAATATTTTCTTTTTGGTAATTACATGTAATAACGCTTAACCTATCATTTTGTAACGGTACAGAAAAAGCCAAACTAGTTAAGGAATACACAAATTTTCAATTGTCTCTAAAGTGAATTGGAACGTGGAACTTAGAACCAGGTGTTTCGCGCTTATTAGCACCATCTCTTAATTTTAGATCTGAGACCTACTACTATAGGAATAATTCTAAAGTTGTTTTACGGTTTCCATTTTCAAATGTGTTTGTTGTCTGATCAAAGTAAGGTTTAATTTCTGGATGCACATGCATAATTTGGATTGTTTTCAACAATGGTACATGTAGAAAGAGGTAGGTTTAAAGATAGTTCCATGCAAGGCAAACTTAGTTTTTGGGAGTTGATTTTAATCAACTCTCCTATGCAGTTACTCTGGCAAACCGAAAGTGAAACAGTGTTTGGACCTAAGCACAAATCATCACCGCTGACAAGTCTTCAGTAAGTTCTTGAAAATAATAGAAAAATTTAAAGTGATGTATGCTGAAGCATTGTTTTTCAAAAAAACTTATCAATAAACACTTTGAAAATAGTCAGATTTTATATAATACGAACAACTAAGATATTTTTAAAGTCTCACATATTCCTACGCCAGAGTTTAATATAACCTCATTCAACCAAACGCTCGGCTGTCTCCGTAAATTCCCGACAAGCAGAAAGGCTCTCTTGCTTGTCGGAGATTAACGGAGACAGCCGAGCATCTGGTTGGACGAGACTAGAGTTCGATGTCAATAGTGCTTGGATCCCTAAAACTTTTAGAATTGCTTCGATTACTTATACATAGTTTGAAATCTATCTTTAAATATTACACAACATGATTCATATGGGGTTTCTCGAAATTCTTGTTGGAAAAGTATAAAATTCATATCATAAAAAGTGCGTAATTCAAATACAGACTAGAAACTACATGTAATTGCCATGCAAGATACGTTGATTTTAAAATAAATGATAATTGACAAAATCAACTCCCGTCAGTACTTCGGTACTTTGATTTTTAAAGAGTCTTGAACGCATGCATCAATTTAACTAACATAGATTTTAAATGCTTGAAACGCACCGTGAGATTTCATAAAATATGTTTAAAAGACAGTGTTTATTCTATTCTTCTGTAACCGGATTGAAGTACTTTTGATTATGATTCGATTGAAACGAAATGCAAATTAATTAAAACTTGATTCATGCATTTTGTATATATCTCGACTATTGTTACAATGCAATTTAAGTTACACGCTGTATGGAAATACACGATACGGAAAGCGTTGCCAAGATTTGAACAAATAACTAAACATTTAAAGAATAGAAACAGTAAACCCTTTATACAACCTTGAAAAATGAGGCAATGCCGTGGAGAAAGAGAGAAAGAAAAAGAGAAAGAAAGATTATTACTGCATTGAATCCGGTAATAGTTTCCAATATTGCATTGAAATACAACCAGTTTGAACAGACAAAGGAAAATTTTAAAAAAATCGCGTTTTTAAATTATTTTTTATATTTGGTTAGGAGGAACTTAAGTATCAATATTTGTTGAAAATACAAATATGTAAAGTTCAACACCCGAGTAATATACTAAGTTATAATAAATATTCGAAAAAAATCAATAATAACTAGAACTTTTTTTGTCTTCAACAAAAAGTAAGGGCTTTTCGACAGCCCCTTTTCCTATTTTATTTTTAAAAAGTCAGAAAAATCACTTCTTTTTTTTATATACAAAAGAAAGATAACTCCAGATTTTTACAAGTTGAATTACTTTTAATTTCTGATGGAATATTTTCAAAAAATCATATAAAAGTAAGTATTCATTCCTCGGGCACAAAACTTGGAACGCTGAGAGTGTTTATGCTTTGCATTCTAAGAGCAAAGCAAGATAATTCTTTCGAAATTTTTTTTTTGACTTTTTAAGGTGGCTCTATACACCCACAGTTTATTCCAATTTTCAATAGAAGACCACAAAACATATACTTATAAAATATTAAAATGATGATAGAGATACGATAAGTATTTTTAAAGAATTTTTTAATGTTTTTTCGTGTTTTTGTAAAATGATTTTTAAAAAGTTAACTACTAACAAATTGAGAGAATTTTTTTTTGTCATATGATGGATATTTCCTTCGGACATCTAAAAAAAAATATAGCACTTCTTAACATTCAAAAATATTATTATTGCAATTTTTTTTGTATTTCCCCAAAACATATTTTCTTACTCTGTTTACAAATCATTTGAAAAAGCTGCTTGATGTTATAAGGAAATGTATTTTAATAAATGTGACATAATTTTTTTTTAATGAAAATCATTGCAAATAAACACAAAAAATATTTTAAATTTTATTTGGAATGAAAGTTCCTCAGGTAAGAGTTATCGTTCCTAAGTCCCAAGGCCCAAACACCTTGGGGACGGTTCATTTCTGAGTTGAAGAAAATTTCCTAAATATTATGTTGGAATGATAAATACATACATATTTCATTATAGGCCTATATAAGTGAATATATTCGCTTTAATGCAAAACTAAATCAAATTATAAAGGGTAAAATTAACTAATAGGATTTATGTATCCCAACCTGAGAGAAATTCAAAGCCCCCCCCCCCCCCCTCCCCCCATCTCCATCCCCTTAAGGTGGTAAGGAATATTTGTCGACATTAATGTGGATTAAAGTATATTATAATTGAAATACTTTCACCGGTTTTGAATTTTCTTAAACATTATTCAACCCAAAAATACGTTTTAGAAAATTTTTGAAAATTAAAATGTTTATCGTCCTCAACGGGATACGAACTCATGACCTACAGGTTTGTAGTGAACCCACTAACCCACTGCGCTACGCTGCATCATGTCGATGATGGGAAAGAAACTATTTAAAAAAATATACTTCATTTTATTGTTTATTTCGATAAATAATACGACACAACGTGAAGGTGTCACATACCACATTACTTGTAAGTAATGAACTTTCCAATTATGAAATTCAATCTATTCATTTAACAAATTTTTCACAAGAACGGTCCCCACACAATTCGCCTCAGTTTAAATCAGCCAGTACCGGAATTGCATGCTTCCAGATTTACTTTTTTGCGTACTGCGTCATCAAAAAGTGGTGTATAGAGCCACCTTAAATGTTGTGATCTTTAGGCCTTAAAAACCCCTATAGGGTGTCCAAAAGTGGCCCCTCGGACCATTATTTTAAGATTGTACTCTTTATTGAAAACAATAGACTGAAAAGATTTCGAAAATCGGAAGAAAAATAAAAAAGTTACAGCAAAAGGGCTGTTTTTAACGTTGACCCCTACAGATCCCAAATGTTTTAAAATTATGTACCCAAAGCTTTTTCCAGTCTGTGCATTGTGTGTGTCATTATAATAGTGAAATACTGTAATGTTTACTTGAAAACTTTTTGAGAAAACGTGGAACGCGTGATTTCAATTTAACATTGAAACTCCAATAGACGATTTTCATCATCTTTTCGACCGAAAGTCGAAAAGCCCTAATTCTAATAAAATACCAACAGGGGCATACACAATATTACACAATACACAATACAGTATAAAGTATATAAAGATGTTATGAATATTTATACATTATTCACAAATAGATCTATACTTTTAAAGCTATACAAATGATACAAATTGTTTTGCTGTTGAAATAAATTGAGAAAGATGTAAAGATGTAAAGATGTAAAGTACATTTGTGTACATGTATTTTTTTTTACGACACCCCAACTCTTGCCAGTTTTAAATAGCATTAACTTTAGGAAAAAACTAATACGAACAGAAACTATTCTTTAGGGGAAAACACATACTCACCCATTTTGTTTTTTTTTTGGTCTATTTTGTTCGTAATTGTTTATAAGATAAATCCATGCTTACGAAGTTTTATCCTATGAAGGTGTTGACCCTCTCCCTGTCTAAAATTAGCTGTCAATTTCACATGATACATTGATATTAAAAAAGGAAGCGTAACTTTTCTGGCAGAAAATAAAAAATTTTCAGTAATCAAAAATTTATAGCGAGCGCAGCTCGCCGGCGCGCAGCGCCGGCGCGAAGCGAGCTCTACCGGCAAGGCGTGTGTGAATAGAAAATTCGGACTAGTTGCACATTCATTCAACGGATTTTTTTGGCGTCAGTAAATCGGACCAGTAATGCATCGTTTTAATCGTCCCAGTAGTTCCCTGTAATCATGGCAATTTTTATCACTTCACACTCTCACGAGAATCAGCAAGACAAAACAATAACGATGTAAGCGACATACAGTCAGTGCTACCTCTAAAGTTCACCTCGGTACACTTTCAATCAAAAATAATCGTGTGACGTCACAAACGTTTACACATTGATCCGATATATTTTTTCGGAGTCAGTAAATTTTGACCCACAATTCATAGTACCAATGGTTTCCAACCTCACGTTCCAACATCACGTACTCCTGAGAATCAAAGTAAAACCTTTGAAAAGCTTATAAGATGTGTAATTTTAAGAACATCATGCTTTTTAAGTAAATAAAACAGTATACTTCGCATACTTTTATTTCTCAGGGGAGTTTTAAAGAATAAGACGACACTTAACCAACGTCAGCTTGACGTCACAATAAGCACTGATAAGGGGAAATTACTCTAATTGAAGTTATTGTAAATCTGTTGAAATGACCAAAATCCTCTTAAAATCTTGCAAAGGCTAAGATAAAGAACAGCTGACGAATAAGGACATTTCTTCAGATACAGGAAACAGTTGTAAATTGCACTAATTTGGATGAATGCTCACAAATATTTTATTCACTATAATTACGGTAATTTCCTGAAACGTAAAGTTATACGTAGCCGCGCCTTTTTTTAAAGGGGGTGGGTGGGTGGATGGCAGCCTCATCCAAAAAATCTTTGCAAGCAAAAAGAAAAATAAATCATGAAAATTCTAATCCTTCAGCTCTTTAGCAGTTCAATGGTTTCTTTATTTTCACTTCCATTTATTACATGCGGGGGGGGGGGGGGGGGGGGGGGGGGGGGGGCAACACCATGTTCTTTTAACATGATAAGCAAATATTTTTAAGCGTAAATTAAAAATAAAATTAAACATTAATTATTTTTTTTTAAGTGGAGGGGCAAATCCATGGTAAGTCGATTTTCTATGTATAAATTCACAAAAATGAAAAAAAATTTAGCATGGGGGGAGCTCTATGATGAGTCAAGTTTTATATGTGAGTTTAAGAAAAAATGTCTATTGCAAAAAAATAAGGGGGAAATCAATCAATCAATCATAATCACAATCACTTTAAAAGAGGAGATGCAGTGCAATGAATATTTATATATCAAAATCTTTATTATTTAACAACATTGTATCTGAGATTAAACTATTGTTCTACATATAAATAAATAAATTATAACAAATCTTATAAACTATGAATAATGAAAATTTACTGAAAAATAGGTATGTTTTATTTTTTGGCATTCAAATTTCACGTTGTTAATTTTATTTTATTAATTTATTATAATTCATTGTTTGATCACATGCTGTGCTCGCCCCAACGGTCGCACCGTAAAACATATTATTTTTGTAGGAATTTTACTTTGCAATTTACAGCAACAGAAAAAATGCGGTTCATGGTCATTCATAATTGACGGAAGTTTTAGATCGTATTAAAGTTATGCTCACATATGTCCAATAACTGATAAAATGATGGTGGGGTGGGGTGGTCCGGGGGTCTAAAAGGCACTAGAAAAAAGTACTTTTATAATAAGATTTAAAAAAAATGATTAAAAGAGATATTAAAGGATGCCACCACTTGTGATAAAATACATTAAATTTTAGTTGATGAACAATAAAACATCATAATTTTAAAAACTGCGTTCAGAGCAATGAGAATAAACTTAAAGGACATTCATGAAGAACGTCAAGTCCATATCTTAGAAAACATTAATTGGTTTTTAACCGGGTTTTTCAACGGAAAAATTCAATTATTAAAATGGTGAAAAGGGCGGGCGGGTGGGTGGGCGGCTGCCAAAAGTGTACCCTCATTGTACGGATAACACCTCCTACAGTTTTCAAGATAGGAAGTTGTTCTTTTGCAGATCAATTGTACTTATATCAGAGGTGTGCATATTGCTAGAATTTTAATTTCCGATATATTATGAAAAAAATACCAGCTTTTGAACTGAGTCATTTTTTGGCAAAATATTGCATATAGGGTACTCCATTTCACTGGGTTGACATGGATTATGGATACAGTTCACATAAAAGAAAACCCGGTTTGCTGTCACATTGACAGCTTTTCACTTGTTGTTTTTGTGTCTTAACAACTTGTTTTGCAAAACGGTATAAATTCTTGTAACAAGGAATAAAATTAATTTAATGTTTTTCATCAAAGATCATTGACAATGCCTGCAAACAGGTTAAAATTCTGCTCTGAAAAATCTAAATTCAAATCAAACGAAAAATTAAATAACAAACCTGATGTTTCAGTACGTCCACAAAAGCAATGTTTTCATTATAATTATATGATTATATGCAATAAGAGAGGAGTTAATGAAATCTATCTACATATTTACAATTCAATTTTGCCAATGCGTTTAAATTTTCAACTTCCGGTTCAATTGATTTGGTGACCTTGCAATGTCAGCGTGACACAACGCTTTATTAGTCCCCTACCGGTTTACACCGGTTTCCTCTGCGTCCGTCAGTCCGTCCGTCCGTCCGTCCATCTGTGTCCCACTTCAGTTTTCCACACTTTTTTTCTTTATGCGTTTGAGGAATAATAATGAAATTTGCTGAACAGCTTCAAAATGTCTACAGATCAAGTTTACACTTTTTTAGCATCTGGTTGACATATTTTCGAGAAAATTAACTTTTTATATTCCAGTTTCTTAATGTTCGGGTTCGATATTCTGCATAACAGTGCATTGTTATACTCTCAGAATGCTTGTTGTACTTTAATAATATGCATCTTTTGACCTGTACCGAGAAAATTATTACTGAAATTGCATACGAGCACGAAACTACACTTTTCCAGGCTTTATATCCTGGTATAGTTTATTGACATATATACTTAAACTATTTCCGTATTTCAACTCGAGCACAAGTGAAACTTGCACAAAGGTTACACTCAATAAAAAGCAAGATGAGCATATATAATTTGATATATTTTATAATAAACTTGAGGTCTACAGACATTCTGTAAGTAGGAGTTTTTTTTAATTGCCGAGTTTATGTCTGCGCCGGGTACCCCAATCATTGACTAGTTTGTGAACCATAAAATGACTGTGTTAAATTATTTGTTGCAGTATGTTCAATATTTATGCCAATTTTCATTGATATACGAAACTTAGAAAGGAAAATATCTGGGCTGTCTCAGTTATTTCCGAACAACCCTCGTAAATTTGTAAAATGGGTTGGAATAGTTTACGCCTTTTTATAAACCGCTTCTACCTATTTTATATTCGTATAAAATAAGGCAGCTATTAAATTCATTTCTTAAATGATTTCAATCAAAAGTTTTCATTATGTTGATACATTAACCTAGTTGTAAGGTATTATATGCAAACTACAGTAAATAGAATTGAAGAGTAGACTGTTGGTTTTGAATGGAAATGTACTTAACCAAAAAAGTATGCCCTCTTTTTTGGAGGTTGTTTACCTTAGCTCTGTAGAAATAATAAAAGAGTTTCAATGAATGTTCACAAAACTTTCCTCTTGATTGGTTTGAAAAATTTGCAGTTCCTATGTAATTTTGACCTAAATGTAAACGTTGAAGAATGTACATGTTGTTCTCAAAATACGTAAGTACTGACCCTTTCTCGTAATATATAATACACTCCAGTGTATTTTTACATGCAATATAAAAAGGTTAGGATATATTATTAATTGAAATAGTTCTACTAAAACGAGGATATACGGGAATGATTTAATACTGACTGATGGTCACGGCCATATCTATACTACATGTACTGAGTATTCTAATCTTCTCAAAAAGAAAAACTGTGTATAAAGATAAACTAGATATCTATCGGAATTGTTGAGGTAAAATAATTTATATTTATATCATATATATTTAATATTAATTTTATTTTGTAATATTATGTTTACAAAACAGATTAATTTATAGCTAAGAATATTTAATATAAAATCTAAAGAAAGATTTGATGAGTAATTTGTTAAACAGCCAGGACTCCTAAATCAAGAAACATTTTCTTTTCAGTCTTCAATTGATTTTCATCGTAGAATGTGCTGTAAGGACAAAATAATATTTCTCTGTGCTAATAAAATTTATATAGTTTCACCTGTATCAAATAGAATTGATCTTGTAAGCTTTGTAATAAAAAAAATCCCAAGTCAACCAATATCTGATCCTCTAACAACAATAGCATTCTTTGATAAGATCAAAATAAATATTGCGAAATTTTATTTCAAGGCAGTGTCTTGCTAATCAGAAGTGTAAACTTTATAAAACGAAGAAAAAATATTTTCAGCGACAATTACACACACCTCACAGCAAAGCTTTACCCGACTTTAAAATCTTTTCCAACAATGACAGTGCCTTTTTGTCCGCGTTGTTGATCTTTAATTTCGCCTTCTAGATGACCATATATGCAACCAGTGGAAGGTTTTCAAAGAGATAATTATGTTAAGAAAAGAAACTAGTCTTTGGATCTCTTTAATAAAACTAGAAAATAAACGGTCTTCAATTTTGCAGAACCTATATAACCGGACACTTAAAATCTTCACAGTGTACGCCTAGGAGACAAAAGGTAAGAACATGCAGACCATAGCAATAAAAAAAGGCGTTTAAGTATTTTAGGACATCTCAGTATTATGACTTACTCAAACAATTAAGAAAAATTTAACTGTGTCGCGCAATAATATTAAGCGACATATACTAATCTACACGAAAGGGGTTAAAGACAAGCTAACGTTAAACATTCTAATACTGTTCAAAATGTTTTTACGTACATAATCATTATACTATTGAAAATTTAAAACGTTAATTATATTTAGAGTATGAAGTACTTTCAGCGTTTTCAATATCTTCAGGTGACCCATTCTACCGTAAACAGATATTTTGGGTTATATTTTCCATGTACATCCCACTTTAGTAATTATTTAAAATTTATTCTTATTTTACATTATACATGTACACCTTTGAAATCGATACGGAGTAAATCTTTTTAAAAAACCAATGGCAAGCATCGGGAAAAATTACGTATTTTGAAAATAAATTCCAAAGTGCGTTAAATTTTGGACCATCTTAAGGCACTTTGAAAGTTTAATTATTTTTTCAAAGTGCAGAAATGTCGACGATATCTTTCAGATAGAATGGGTTGTAACATTAATTCCTGTTTCTACGTCCAAGTCATACATACATCCATATATATGTTCACCAGTTTTCCCGTTTAAAATTATCCTGAAATGTTCACAGAGTGACAACGCTATAAACAAAATGACATTAGATGAACGCTTTATCTTAATCCATTTCGATATAAAAAGGTTAAAAAAATATATTAGTATTTGTATATAATTTGAAAAATGTTGTATCATAGCTTAAACTTTGTGAAAATGATTAATTCCGCAGCCTCAAGTTTTCAGTTTTAAGTTCTGACCGCTCAATGTCCTTCTGAATCTTCACATTCTTGAGTCCGATGTGTGTCTTTTGACAACATAAAACCTTAAATAAATGAAATCAATATTAAACCTGCTTAGAACATGCCGGTATTTATCTATGTAGGAAACTATTCTGATATTCTTTGAATCCACCAACAAAATTGTTGATTCCTTTAATATTTTATGCAAGAATTTGATTTATTTTGTTACCTCATACTGCATTCTTTGTAATTCATCAATTGAAACTTTCTTTCGTTTCTTGGGTCGAGAATCCGATACTGAGGGTTCATTTAAAGTGCAGGCCTTGGTCCCCAACTCTGATTCCTTTTCCGCATTGTGCATAGAAGGAAGTATTACAATTTGATTGGTATTGCTATTTTAAAAATACAAAAAGAAAACAGATATATGGCGCAAACACTAAAAATGTTTCAATTTTTTTTTAAAACGTACGAATAAAATATCATAATATATATACATGTATCAAAACATTAAAAAATCATTTTTTCTATCAACTATCATCATTTGTATGTATTTTATATAAGGGGTTTAATTTTGTCAAATATGCACAATTCATCTTTCACAATCAATTAATGAAGAACGTTTCGATTCTTTGTGCCAAACAATATATTTTTTCAACAAAAAATTCCAATAATGTGAAATGAAAAATAGTAAATAAAAAAATCGTGAAACACACTCGAAATTTTCGACTTCAGGAACGTCTTCAACAGCTTCGGTTTCAGTTGCCTGCGGACTTTCTTCGTATTCCACAGAGGAAGAGGAACCGGTAGCATCTAACTCAGCATCCTTTAAAACCACTACAGAAAGAAATTTATAAAATTATAATAATAGAGTAGTGCTACAACTTTAAGAGTAAGAAAAACACTGTTCATAATATAATCAGACATAACCCTTAATATTATACAAAATATAAAACGCTACATTTTTGCGCAGCAAAGATTTTTCTTAAATTTTCATACAAAAAAATTGAACTAACATGGAGTTGCCCCCCCCCCCCCCCCCCCATTTTTATGTGACCATGTAAAATATTTAGATGGTAGGATATACACAGCGAAATTGAAGATAAAGGTAAACTTGCCCCCCCCCCCCCTCCACGGATATGGGTTTTCAGGATTTTGTAAAGTAATCTTTTTCCCTTTTTTGTTTGCTTTTCAAGATTTTTTGGATTAGTTCCCCCCCCCCCCCCCACACACACACACTTTAAAAAACGATGATACGTGTGTTTTTACTTTAAATGAAGGCTGAAAAAAGAATAATGCATAATGTATAAAATATAAAAACAACCTATTTTGCACCCCAATATTGACGTCATTTTCTTAAATGAAGTAGGGGGGCTAACACAGATGGTTTTAATGAATGGTGCGTGATGTGAGTATCAACTTTTGTATGTAAAAGAAACGTAATGTATGTATAGAAAATATTACAGTTTTTATGTGATTAAATGAAGGATATGTTGGATTGACATTTGTGAAATCCAAACTTTAAATAACAAGTTTTAGATTATGTTATTGCTTGTTATAACGTTAGGCGTTTTTGCACAAAAAAGCGAATATGGGCACGATAGCTTTGAATATCATTGTGGTGAAAGAAACATGATACAGTATATAAGTATCATCATTGTACAAGTACTTAATATAAGGTAAGTAATGGTATATGTATTAATCACAAGTTTTAAGCTTGTCTGCATTCGGGGAATCCCCTGTAATTTCAATGTGTACCCATAATTGACGTCATCAATTTGTGAGGTGTTTGTCAGACGACAATGTAAACAAACCATACAATCTCAGTCATTGGTGAAATTGATAATTGTTTTATCTCAAGGATTTGTATTAATTCAATGATTTATCGGTCAAAACCCCACATTATGTCATACCTGTTGTGACGGGCATTGAGGACTCGAAGCCCCCAACAATGCCGCTGAAATTAGGTCGATCTTTCATCATATCGATGATTTTCTCTTCAGCCGCGGTTGGGGGCTTTGGTGGAGGGCCTCCGCCAGTGAGTTTAGCCTGTTTCCGTGCAGCGCTGAAACTTTTCTTGGCACTTTGCTGCAAGTTACCCCACTTAAATTTTACCTGGTCAACCGTGCGCCGCTGAATACCCACTGCATTTATTATTTCGGTCACCTCTGCCCATTTTGCATTCTTCCGCAAATTAGTTATCAAATTGCTTTGCTTTGCCTTCAAAACATCTTCATTTTTCTCAAAAAATTCAGTCAAAATACTGATTTCTGACAGTAACCAATTACTGCTTCTTTCTCGCTTAGTCGCCATTGTCACTGTCAGACGGTAGGGTAAACGCGCGTGCAGACGGCTTTAACGATGAGTTAACTATTTTTTTTTTATAAGTTCGCTCTGTTAAATCCTAGTTAGCTAATAGACACTTAACAATATTTCGAGCAACCCAAAATTAACTCTTAGTTATGTAACTTGCCATTAAAAAATTAACAGCTTTTGTTACGGTTTTAACTAAGAGTTAATTTAACTGACGTTCGTGCAACCGAATCCAGGCCTCTGGGAGAAACTGAATCCAGCGGTAGGATTAATGTTCTATGTAGGATGCTCTTCCAGTATGGATCAGCACATGCATAAGAAACGTCCTTGTCAATCCAAATCGACGCTATAATCTCCCTTGCTGAAAGAATGGATCGCTGTATCGCTTCATCGAAAACGGAATATCAATTAATATTTCATATGTAAACAAAGCTATACATCTAAATGTTTAAAAAAAATTAGGAATTTATTTTTTCTAAGTGCCTTAAGTGTCGTAATGTAAAAAAAAATGTTGATCTGGATTCGGTTGCACGAACGTCAGTTAAATTAACTCTTAGTTAAAACCGTAACTAGCTGTTAATTTTTTAATGGCAAGTTACATAACTAGGAGTTAATTTTGGGTTGCTCGAAATATTGTTAAGTGTCTATTAGCTAACTAGGATTTAACAGAGCGAACTTAGTTAACTCATCGTTAAAGCCGTCTGCACGCGCGTTTACCCTGCCGTCTGACAGTGACAATGGCGACTAAGCGAGAAAGAAGCAGTAATTGGTCACTGTCAGAAATCAGTATTTTGACTGAATTTTTTGAGAAAAATGAAGATGTTTTGAAGGCAAAGCAAAGCAATTTGATTACTAATTCGCGGAAGAACGCAAAATGGGCAGAGGTGACCGAAATAATAAATGCAGTGGGCATTCAGCGGCGCACGGTTGACCAGGTAAAATTCAAGTGGGGTAACTTGCAGCAAAGTGCCAAGAAAAGTTTCAGCGCTGCACGGAAACAGGCTAAACTCACTGGCGGAGGCCCTCCACCAAAGCCCCCAACCGCGGCTGAAGAGAAAATCATCGATATGATGAAAGATCGACCTAATTTCAGCGGCATTGTTGGGGGCTTCGAGTCCTCAATGCCCGTCACAACAGGTATGACACAATGTGGGTTTTTGACCGATAAATTAATAAATTAATGCAAATCCTTGAGATAAAAACAATTATCAATTTTACTGGAAAATTTCACCGATGACTGAGATTGTATGGTTTGTTTACATTGTCGTCTGACAAACACCTCACAAATTGATGACGTCAATTATGGGTACACATTGATGATTGAAATTACAGGGGATTCCCCGAATGCAGACAAGCTTAAAACTTGTGATTAATACATATACCATTACTTACCTTATATTAAGTACTTGTACAAGGATGATACTTATAAACTGGCACATGTTTCTTTCACCACAATGATATTCAAAGCTATCTTGTCCATATTCGCTTTTCTGTGCAAAAACACCTAACGTTAGAACAAGCAATAACATAATCTATGACTTGTTATTTAAAGTTTGGATTTCACAAATGTCAATCCATCATATCCTTCATTAAATCACATAAAAACTATAATACTTTCTATACATACATTACGTTTCTTTTACATACAAAAGTTGATACTCACATCACGCACCATTCATTAAAACCATCTGGGTTAGCCCCCCTACTTCATTTAAGAAAATGACGTCAATATTGGGGTGCAAAATAGGTTATTTTTATATTTTATACATTATGCATTATTTCATTTTTCAGCTTTCATTTAAAGTAAAAACACACGTATCATCGTTTTTGAAAGTGGGGGGGGGGGGGGTGGGGGGGTGGGGCGGGGGACCAATCCAAAAAATCTTGAAAAGCAAACAAAAAAAGGGAAAAAGATTACTTTACAAAATCCTGAAAACCCATATCCGTGGAAGGGGGGGGGGGGTTACCTTTATCTTCAATTTCGCTGTGTATTTCCTTTTTATCATTTCAATATTTTACATGGTCCCATAAAAAGGGGGGGGGGGGCAACTCCATGTTAATTCAGTTTTTTTGTATAAAGAAAAATCTTTGCTGCGCAAAAATGTAGCGCCCCCCCCCCCCCTCCCCGATGCTAGGTGCCTGCAAAATCTTTTATCAGTTTTATCAATTTATTTATCAATAATTTTATCAATCGGTAACTGTGTTTGAAAATTAATCACTTACGATCTCGTACACTAAACTTAAAAAAGTTTAAAAAGTTAAATAAAGTGTTTTATATTTTGTATAATATTAAGGGTTATGTCTGATTATATTATGAACAGTTTTTTTCTTACTCTTAAAGTTGTAGCATTACTCTATTATTATAATTTTATAAATTTCTTTCTGTAGGGGTTTTAAAGGATGCTGAGTTAGATGCTCCCGGTACCTCTTCCTTTGTGGAATACGAAGAAAGTCCGCAGGCAACTGAAACCGAAGCTGTTGAAGACGTTCATGAAGTCGAAAATTTCGAGTGTGTTACACGATTTTTTTATTTACTATTTTTTATTTCACATTATTGGAATTTTTTGTTGAAAAAATATATTGTTTGGCACAAAGAATCGAAACGTTCTTCATTAATTGATTGTGAAAGATGAATTGTGCATATTTGACAAAATTAAACCCCTTATATAAAATACATACAAATGATTATAGTTGATGGAAAAAATGATTTTTTAATGTTTTGATATACACTTGTATATTATGATATTTTATTCGTACGTTTTAAAAAAAATGTTTAGTGTTTGCGCCATATATCTGTTTTCTTTTTGTATTTAATAGCAATACCAATCAAATTGTAATACTTCCTTCTATGCACAATGCGGAAAAGGAATCAGAGTTGGGGACCAAGGCCTGCACTTTAAATGAACCCTCAGTATCGGATTCTCGACCCAAGAAACGAAAGAAAATTTCAATTGATGAATTGCAAAGAATGCAGTATGAGGTAACAAAATAAATCAAATTCTTGCATAAAATATTAAAGGAATCAACAATTTTGTTCGTGCATGGATTCAAAGAATATCAGAATAGTTTCCTACACAGATAAATACCGGCATGTTCTAAGCAGGTTTAATATTGATTTCATTTATTTAAGGTTTTATGTTGTCAAAAGACACACATCGGACTCAAGAATGCGAAGATTCAGAAGGACATTGAGCGGTCAGAACTTGAAACTGAAAACTTGAGGCTGCGGAATGCCAAGTTGACCCATGAAATTGAGCTCTTAAAACAAAATCTTGCGCAAAATGAAAATGCCTTGCTTGCATTGCAAGCTTTATCTGATGAGTAAAAAAATTATGAATTAAATAAGTACACAGGTCATGTGTTAAAATGTAATTGTTTGTAGGTTTTTATTTTTATTTGTTACGTTAGAAATATGTTCTTGTAATGAAGTTCCTGACTGCCCTGCCATCCTCCGGTCCTTGATAATTTAATTGCCCAGCGGCATTATCCTGTTGAGGATTACCATCCTCCATCTCTTCCTTTAAACTCAGTGCAATGTTGTGTAGAATTGCACAAGCGCCAATGATTCTACAGACTTTCGCGGGCTTCATTCTAACCTCACTATGCAACACATGAAATCTTCGTTTCCACCAACCAAACACCCTCTCGATAGTGTTGCGCGTGCGACAATGGGCCGAGTTATAGCCCTCCTGAGAGGCGTTCGATGGATGAAGATACGGTGTTAACAGAAATCTGGAACAAGCATACCCGCTGTCACCTAGCAAATACCCATCGTCTACTCCTCTAAAATCAATTGAAAGGGTGGGGGGGGGGCATGCCCCAAGTGTCTGTGATTTAAGAGGACTCGATGGTCGTGGCCAGTTAAAGAAGAACTCTATAAAAATATAGGGAAATACACAACTTTAAAAGGTGAATTATACGGATAATTTCTTTACACAACAATAGTTAAAATCTTAAAATTTAGGTAAATTTCGGTAGATCTTAATTTGTTGACCGCCCAGCCACCTTAACATTTCATTGTGTGTAGATTTTATTTTATTTTTCGTTTCGTACTCAACTAAAGCTAGTAGAATGCAATACTATGGTTGATAAACAATCATAAGAAATCAGTTAATAAAAATATATAGTACACAACATGATTCATATGAGGTTTTCCGTCTGTAGTTCGAAAAGCCCTATGTTCAGCCAAATTATCATATAAGAAAATAATAAGCGTAATTATTCAAGTACATCTAAGAAACTAATCGAACAGTTTGCCATGCGAAATTACATATCGTGGAGGAGTTTAAAATGATTACTAATAGTTAATATCAATTCCCGTTCATACTTCATTATTTTGATTTTTAATGATCGGCATAACACATGTACATAAACATTACTTATCACGTTTTCATACCAATATTTTCTACAACTTTTTTTCCAGGAGATTTCAGAATATTACAAAAAATTTATAGTAAAAATGCACAGGCGTTATATGTATTTTTCTAGTAATAAAAATGAACACCCTCTATCTATCAGGTAAATGGTATAAATGTCTACCTTATATTTACATGGTTTTGAAATTTTGAGAAAACATATAATATCAGGATCCCGTGAAAAAAATAAAGGGCACTTATTTTATGACGTCAAAGTAAAAATGACGTCATATTCGACGTTCGTTTAGAGAAAAAAGTAAAACATAATAGCATACATACATGCAAATACATCCTATTTATATATATATATATATATATTAATATATATATATATATATATATATATATATATATATATATATATATATATATATATATATATATATGTTTTGAAGAAATATAATATACACATATTGCATTACTTGTAGCTCTCTAAAACAATTTTTAAGACATACAGTTTGTACTTTTTTAATTCAATGAGAGAAAGAGAGAGAGGGGGAGGGGGTATTCCGTAAACATGTAACGTGTTATGATTACTTAGCCTATCCATGAAATAAAAATAAAATAAAATAGATATACCCGTATGACATACCTGCGTTTCCACGGCAATTGACTGGCTTCTTTTAGTAGCCCTTTGTAGGTCATCACGCAGCAGGTTTGCGATAAACAGAATTGATTCTCGTTTGAAACGAAACCTGGATCGGATTTGATCGTCACTTAAATCGTTCATCTCTATTCTCTGCCTGTATACTCTCTTTTTTCTTCCAGCAAACAAATTACCAAACAACAACAAGTTCGCCATTTTGATTTTAATGCTTAGTTAAATATTTAATGTACCTATGTAACCTGAGTTAAATCTGTAAGTTAAATTAGATACTTAACTGAGCTTTAACAGCTTGTTAACTTTTGAGCAACCCGTTTAACTCGCCGTTAATTTTAACGTCACGTTAACGTCAAGTTAACGGCTAGTTAAATTTAACTGACGTTCGTGCAACCGGATCCTGCACTCATAACGCACTTTGAAAAAATATTTCAATAGTGCGTCGATTTGGACGAAAAATTAACGCACTTTTTTATTTTCTGTTTCTTTTTTCTGCGTCTGTGTTGTGTTTTTTGAATATTCAAAGTCTGGCCTTGTTTAAATACCGCGATTAATATTTTTTCCACTTTTTCATTAACTATATTATATGTATAAAACATTTTATACAATATGTTTGTGTTTTGTGATGAAGCGTTTGGTACCAGGGTGTTTTTTTGGTCACACGCTGTCATTTTTTAAAGGACAGTATGACTGTTGCGAAAGGTTCCTTCGTTTCATTTGGGTCTGACACGCGACAGCCATTATTTTGTGGTAGATTAATTAAGCCTTCAAATACTGACTAGCTTCAATACAGCATAGTGACAAAAGTGAGTAAATTTGCCGCCATTTTGAATTCTGATTGTTTTTATCGGGTTTGTAAAAATAAAGTTTTCGATACATACACAGCGTCAAAAATTGTTGTTGTCATGCATAAGAATGATTTTGGGTACGACCGTACCAGCTCTTCAGTTTTTAGAGGTACAAGCGTCTGCTTCTGCTTTCGACCGCCATTAGTTTACAATGGATACCAAAGGACAGGAAATGACAGATGAAACGAAAACAATTATATTGGAGTTATTTGACAGCGGTTTCAAACAAAGTGAAATATCTAAAGTGTTGAAAATAAGTCCAGTTACTATCTGTAGATTTTTGAAGCGGCATCATGAAAGCGGCTCCATTTAAAATCGCCCCCGATCAGGACGACCTAAAAAGATGGACGATCGAAGCTGCCGGACTCTGAATCGAATCATTCGAGGGAATCGTACATCAACGCTGGTAGATATTACTAATGAATTTAACACTGTTTATCATGTATCTGTGTCAAAAAGGACAATCCAGCGATCCATTCATAAATATGACCTGAGAAAGCGAGCTATCGCCAAGAAATTAGGCGTTCGACAAATAAATAGAGTCCGTCGTGTTTCGTGGGCCAGGAGTAAGTTAACATGGAGAGTAGCTGAAAACTGGAGTAAGATCATATTTAGTGATGAAATGGCAGTAACTGTTAGTGGTTGTGGGGCTGTTAAAGTCTGGAGAACAAAACGAGAGAAGTACCTTCCCGAATGCATCGGTCATTTGAAACGTCACATTGGCAGGAATTTGAAAGTAATGGTGTGGGGTTGTATTACCTATCATGGTCAGGGGTTATTGACTTTCATAGATGGAACTATGGACAGTGAGAAATACATCAACGTATTAGATGAGAACCTGTGGCCAGTCATAGCCAAATATTTTTCAAATAAGCCATACATGTTTCAGGATGACAATGCACCACCTCATGCCTCAAGGATGACTAAAGCCTGGAAAGAAAATAACAACATTCCAACTCTTACATGGCCAGCTCAGTCTCCTGATGTTAATATAATCGAAAATATCTGGTTACTTTTAAAAAATCAAGTAAAAAGACATATGATGAACATTGACACAGTTGATGATCTGAAAGCAGTACTTTAGCATGCCTGGCTCTCAATCCCTTTGATGTACATACAGAACTTGTATTCCTCAATTCCCCGTCGACTACAGTTAGTTATCAGATCAAAGGGCCATATTACAAAATATTAGGTCAAAACACAAGTCAGCAGAAAGGTAAGTAGGTTTTTTATTACCCTGATTTGTTTACAATCAGAATTCAAAATGGCCGCCAATTTACTCACTTTTGTCACCACATATGTACATTTTGTAAGTATTCAAAACTCATAGCAGATTTAGTATAGGAACAAAGAGTGTCTAGGTATGACAAAGGGTCGGATATAAAGCCAATTTCCTATGATTCTAAGAACAGCAGTCCATTTTTTTTGGAACAAATGTGGTCCTTTTCTAATAAAAATCGAAAGTTTTTTTTCTAGGACACTCCATCTAAATGTGTAATCCGAAACACATCTTCAACCTCTCTTTTACATTTGATACGTATTGGAAGGAACAGTACACTAAAAAATTGACACGAATTCTAATGGGCAGTAAACTTATATTTGACTTGTATTCGGAGGGGCAAAAAATTTTATATATATATATATATATATATATATATATATATATATATATATATATATATATATATATATATATATATATACACGATTGATAAACAAGGTCAACGTCTTATAATATTATCTGACACATACAAAAAGGAGCAGTATACCAATATTTGACATGTACTAGAAAGGGACAGTACCCAATACTTGACATGTACTAGAAAGGATAGTACACCGACACTTGACATGTACTAGAACGGGCAGTACACCAATACTTGACATGTACTAGAAAGGACAGTACACCAATACTTGACATGTACTAGAAGGGGCAGTACACCGACACTTGACATGTACTAGAAAGGACAGTACACCGACACTTGACATGTACTATAAGGGACTACACCAATACTTGACATGTGCTAGAAAGGATAGTACACCGATACTTGACATGTACTAGAAGGGGCAGTACACCAATACTTGACATGTACTAGAAAGGGCAGCACACCGACACTTGACATGTACTAGAAGGGGCAGTACACCGATACTTGACATGTACTAGAAAGGACAGTACACCGACACTTGACATGTACTACAAGGGGCAGTACACCAATACTTGACATGTACTAGAAAGGACAGTACACCGACACTTGACATGTACTAGAAAGGACAGTACTCCGACACTTGACATGTACTAGAAGGGGCAGTACACCGACACTTGACATGTACTAGAAGGGGCAGTACACCAATATTTGAAGCATAGTGGAAGGAATAGTCCTCTAAGCAACATCTTTGACATGTTTTAATGTTCGGTCACGTAATATGCATGTTGTATTAACAGTTTTGATAGTACCACAGTAGTTTGATTTTTAAAATGTGTAGAAAGTTTTGGATTTTCTACAGAAATGTACATTTTAGAATAAATTCATTTAATGAGTCTGCATCATTTGTATTCTTGAAACAGCTGCAGAATAAAATGCAAAACTGTTCATTTCTAAGCATAGTAAATAATATACTACATGCGTATTATGTTTATTCACCAAAAAAAAAAAAAAATAAAAATAAAAGGACATATTTTTTCCTTTCAGAGTATGATGAAGGGACTAAGATATGGTTCTTTAGTGTTTTGCAGTTTCCTCGCCCTTCTCTGGCTGTACGCATTCCTTTCCAACACATCTCTATCTCCCCAAAACACTTCAGATCTTCCAGAACAAAATACAAACTTAGCCGTCAATCCAAACGACTCTATTGAGAAATACCTTGACGCAATTTTGGAATAATAATAGGTTTGTAGTTTTGTAAGTGAATTTATTAAGCTAACCTCGTTTTCGAAAGAAATAAAATGTTTTACGGTGCTACCGTTCTGGCGAGCGCAGTAAGAATTACACATACCTTGCATCATTGTCAACCTAATACGTGTTATTTAGGTATCAACGAACGTCAAAAATTTTTGAGAGAGTATTTTGCTCTACAATAAGTATGCCAAATGTACTAATTTTAATGGTTACGATACATACAGCGCAACACCCTACCCCTCTCCCGAGAGAGAGAGAGAGAGAGAGAGAGAGAGAGAGAGAGAGAGAGAGAGAGAGAGAGAGAGAGAGAGAGAGAGAGAGAGAGAGAGAGAGTGCTCAGGCCCTGTTTGTAGGTGTGTAATTTCCCACTTTTAAATTTAATGGTTTGACTGTATGCAATATCAACATAAATTTTTAACTGTTTATTTTTTCTTTTTATATCTTTTTATTTAGTTCAAATTATCCTATTGTTTATTTTCTCCCTACTGATATACTTACCTGTCTACTTTAAATTCATGCACAATTAGCTTAAAAATGGATCGATAAGACAGTAAAGTATGGCTCTTGCTAGTATATATTTATATAATCTCTATATTGAAAAAATATAAAACAAATCATATGTCAATGAGACAGGTATCGCAGTCTATACTTAAATACTTTTAGTAGACGCATCACAGATGTTTGATCCACCTCTAAATTTATCGCGGGAAACATAGTGAGAGACCACTTTCCATGACTTTGTTCGTCTTTATTTACGTATCTCGACTCAATACGAAGGTATGGAAGCATGTAACAAATTTCCTGAGTCTTGCCAAAGCATATGCGGTACTCAAAACGTATCTTCAAATCATAAGACACCGTAAATTACGAGTTAAAAGTCGGCCATTTTTGGCATAGCACCACGGGTGAAAACATTAGAGGGCATTATGGGACGTAGTCAAAAAATTTTGTTTGATGAACTGTAGGTTTAGCTCGTTCTTTTCCCCGCGCACACTGGAATTTAGAGCTCGCTTCGCTTGCCGGTGTAATGAAGAATAATGACCCCCGTAGAATAATGACCGGGGGTCATTTTTCGACGTAAAATAATGACCCCCCGGTCATTATTCTACGCAGAAAAATGACCCCCCGGTCATTATTCTACGTAGAAAAATGACCCCTTTGCCTGAAGAATAAGTGTCATTTTCATAAAAATGAGCACACTCCACATGAAGATAAGTGACCCCTGTAGAATAATAACCCCCTTGTAGATTAAAGTTTTTCAGTATATTTTTTTTTTTATTATTTATGAAATAGTCTTTACACTATTGTAATTTTTACTGCTGCAGTTTACAGAAAGTAACAGAATTATAATTCATATTCAAATAAACTTAAAGTGAAAGAATGGGTATATCTTAGAAAATAAAAATCCTTCCGTTATAACAAGACTTTGACGTATTGCATCGGTGTATGGTTGTCATCTTAAAGGGGCATGGTCACGATTTTAGTAAAAAATTATTTTTCCGATTTTAATGATCACAATGCTTCAGAAAGGCATTTTTAATAGGCAACCAAACTTTAAGTGTCATTCATTGAGTTATAAGCAAGTTACATAGCTTGCAATTCTTTGCTATGTAAACAAAGCTTTTGTTTACATTTTGAATATTGAAGTGAAAATTCCAATTTTAGACCTAATGAATGTGTTATACGTAAGAAACTGTTTATTTATGCTTAAAATGAATAAGAAGATAAACAAATCAGCTTGAAAAAGATTTTTTATTGGTACATTGAACTATGTAAACAACAACAAGACACGAACCTTGTTTACATGACAAAGAATTGTCAGACCTGTATCTTATAACTTATAACTTTACAACTGATCCTCAAATTTCATTTGATCAGTAAAAGCTTTCCTTAAGCATTGTAAATAATGAAAACAGAAAAAAAAATCGTGACCATGCCCTTTTAACAATTAAATTTTCACATATCTATGGTGTTTCGCTAGGGCCACTTCGACCTTAGGGCGAAGATGCGAAGTTGCAAAGGCGATACTGCGAAGGTGAAGGACCAAAAGTGCGAAGATGCGACGACGAAGCGCGAAGATGTGATGCCTAAAGTGCGAAGGTGCGAAGGCAAGCAAACAATACTACTATCGCTCCTTTCCAACTTCGCACTCTGGCCTTCGCATCTTCGCACTTTCGCCTTCTCCTTTTTTTTATTGCTTTCAGCAATTCTCGGTCGATTACATAGAATTTAATGCAGGCACCGTACTCGCCAAGGTTTTCCGATTAATCCGGGCTATTATTGATACGCATGTGCTAGGCCATCGCGCTTACTATGAATGTTTATAAATATTTTAATGTGTACATGTGACATATATGTTTACAAGTGCTAGCTATGCCTATCATTACTCCACACAAAATTTAATGTCCACCATAATGTGTAGACATGTCACTTACCAGCCGTCTGTTTACCGTGGACCAAACACAGTAACATTCTAATTTCATTATGCAACACTCCTTGCTAATGCATGGATCTAGAGGGGGAGAGGGGGTCCGTCCTCCCGGAAAATTCAATATTAATAATTTTACGCAGTAAAAGGGGAGAGGGAATCCGGACTCTATCCCCCTGGATAATTTAATTATATAAATTTTATAAAAATAAAATTTCCAATATATGCCTCGAAACCCTTAAACGATAGAGAGCTCCGCAATTATAAAACATAGGTAATCACAGATTACAAAGCTCACGGAGACGAGGCATCACCTTTATGAGGCATCACCTTTATGAGACCACCTTTATCATATTATATTAAAACCATCCTTTATGATCTTGGATATTCATTGATTCTGTTTTGACACAATATCGTATATCATCTGTTATAAAATTGTACACTCAAACGTCACAGCTACTTATAGCAAAGCATGTCAGTATATACAAGACTCGGCATAATAATATCAATAGTGTTGTGTTGTGCATGTACTATGCCTAAATAGTAATTAGGGTTAGGGTCCGGCTCGTGCACCATGTATTAAACACTGACTACTATTTATGCACAACAAAACACTATTATATAAATATCATAATGCAATAATACATCATAACATTGAAACATATGTTATCATATTGTATAATATAGTATATAATATAGCATTGTATGGTACTGCATCATATTTGATAAATATTATTATAATGTATTATATGATACAATATAAGTTGATACAACATTGTATCATATCAAATGATACAATATCATGGGATAAAATGAAATATTATATAATACAAATATATTATAAATATTGTATCATATGATACAATAATGTATATTAGAACATCATAAAATACAATTTCATGTGATATGAGAATATATCATATAAACCAATATCGTATTATACGATATCGTATGATACGATATTTTATGATATAACAATATCATATATACAATTTCATTTGAAATAGTTCTATATTACAGAAACCAATATTATATTTTACAATACTGTATGATACAAAATCATAAGATATACAATGTTATATCATAGGATGCAATAGTATATATTGCAATATCATATGTAATTTTATTATGCTATTAAATAATATGTTAATAATACAATATAATATTATACAATATAGTATCATAATATACAACACTGTACATAACAATATCATAATCTAACATCAAATCATAAAATAAAATAAAAATAAATATACAATATTATATCGTATTATATAACGTTTTACAATATAACATGGTATTTTATTGTATCCTATTAAACAAAAGTGTTTCATTTTATACAATACTATATCATAGGAACCATGTTATATCATTTAACAACAGCCACATCTATCTATCAAGCAGGTTTGAGTGAGGTAGGAGATTTCTTTAGCATAGTTGATAATGGAGATTAGGCTCTGCATCTGAAGCAACCTCAGCATTCAAGCCTGTCAGGTGCATTAGTATCATAAGACGCACCATCCATGCAAGTTTGGTGAAGTTAGGACCAGTAATAATTTAGATATCATCATCAGAGGGCACCAGCAATTAAAACCTTTACCCCCTCAAGTATCTCCAACCTATGGCTCTGATTCAGCATACATGCCTGTCAGGTGCATCTGTATCATAAGACACACCATCTATTCAGGTTAGGTGAAGTTAGCAAGTTTGGTGAAGATAGGACAAGTAATAGATTAGACACAGGACCTGCAACAAAAACTTTAACCAGCTCCGGACGTCGACGCCGGGAGTATAGCATAAGCTCCCCTTGACTTCGTCTCGGTGAGCTAAAATGGCAAAAGCGCGAAGATTCGAAGGCGAGAGAGCGAAGTTGCAAAGGCGAAGAAGCGACAGTAGTATCACTTCTTCGCCTTCGCAACTTAGCACTTTCGTCTTCGCATCTTCGCGCTTCGCCGTCGCATCGTCTATATTCTTCATATTGTTCATGAATTATACTTGCATTGAGTTTTTCCACTGTAACAAACTGCTGGGTATGCAAGTGCATCACCCAAAACTAATGATGAAACCAAAATTATGAAAAGTTTACTCCAGTGTTAGGCATTATAATTAAGCTGAAGTTAGTAGTAATATAATTATTACATGAATAGTTTGTATAAGCATTATTGGTAACTTTTGATAAAATAAAGATCATGTGATCAAAATCAAGGGGGATATAAACCCCTTACATGGGCCCTAACCTCTTATCAACGCTTTCATAAACAATCTTTTCTTATTATAATCGATCAGTGTCTATTATCCATTAAGATTTACTATAGTCAGGTACTCTTCACACATTTGCTCTAAAAGAATATAGTCTATTCATGATCACAAATACAACATTACAACAAATGTTTAGAATATTGCTGTTCATATATTACGTAGAAGAAAACAAAACTAACCCAAAATGATTTTTTAAAAACTGCTTTCCTCAAAAAATGTAAATAAGAAGAATTCATATTCCTACGTTACCTGCCCCTTAGTCTTTTTCCATAAAGATATATACATGTATCATTCTAAGATTGACAATTCATTCAGCAATGAATATTGCTTATATTATTACAACAATTATTATTTCATAATTATTGTTCGTTAATTATCACACAATATCCTCATTGTGTATAAATTTTTCTTTATTTGCGACATTTCCCGTCGTATGTAGACGAGAGAAGTGACGTAACTGTTAATCAATTTGTGGCATTGTAAGAGTGTTTTGTGTGTGCTTGCTACGGATATGACAAACTATATACAGCGATTGATTTACACATTCTGTGTTTATAACTTTAAAATCAGTTGAACAGAGTGAAATATTAAGTAATTTCAAAGTCATATCTTTGATACGGGGTAACCATTGTTTACGGGGGGGGGGGGGGGGGGGGTCATTTTTCTTCAGAAAAATCCAATCATTCTTCAACTAGGGGGGTTATTATTCTACGTCGAAAAATGACCCCTGGTCATCATTCTACGGGGGTCATTATTCTTCATTACACCGGCGCGCTCGCTATTAGGTATTTATTGGGCCTGTAGTCTACTACTTTTATAATTTCGTTGTGAGGTGGTATGGGGCACCTGTCGATATTAATGTGGATAAAAGTACATTATAATTAAAATACTTTCACCGGATTTAAAAAAAAAAATCAAATTTTACAAAATATGACAAAAACCAAAATAACCCGAATGATTTGAAAAGTTTTGAAATGTAAATATTATAAAAGCTCCAGCGGGATTCTAGCTCATGACTTTCAGCCTTCTACTTAATGCTCTAATCCATTTCACTACACTGTTAGGTGATAACATTTGGAAAGAAAATTTTCATCAAATTATGCTTGATTATATTGTTTATTTCGATCAGAAATACGCCACAATATAGAGGTGTCCCATGCCACCTTAATTAAACATGTCTAGCTAAATCAGCCTCTTGGACACAACCAGTAGCGTTTGGAAGTTCTATAAACACGCGGGGGTGTTAAGGAAGCACATGGAATCTGAGTTACATGTAATTCCGTGAATTCACAAATCTTAGTTATTATGTATATATTCAAATGTCTAAGCAACGAAACGTAGACCAAAAACAAATAAAAATACTGAATACTGATTTTTTTCCCCAGAAATTAGTTTGTATTACGTAGATTAACACATCATGATTTGACGTCATGACTGAAAGTTGAATTCCGTGTGATTTTGATTGGAAAGCATTGTAAACATATTCAAAATATAACTAATTTAAGAACTCTAATAAAGTATTGTGGTGTGATTTATTGAGAATTGAACATAAGAATACTGGGAGAGATGTTAGTTTTATTAATCAATCAATCGCTAAAAGGTATGTAAATTTGCTTTTATTTCTCGGCCAGGCTTTCCTTTGTCGTTGTTTACGATATAAAAATTCGACTTGAACAACACTACCCCGTATATAGTGAACTTGAAATTTTATACGTATCGTTACTTTGATCAATGCTTAAATTGAAAAGTGCTGCTAGAATCCCATGTTTTGATGCAACATACCGTTTTCCGTGCAAACTTTATAAAAGCTGGGAAGGTTTTACGAGAGCCGGATGAATAACTATTTAAGAAGAACATAGAATTCTAGCAGCGTTTTGATTAAACTGAGATGTTTTGTCTTCACTTGGTATGTTTATTTTATTTTGGAAACCGCGGGCCGGGGTAGCGTTGTTCTATCTCATTTTATGTTAAGGAATATACATAAGCTATCTATAGTTGTCACGTGTTAATGCACCAATGTGGCAGTAATGTACTACCCGATTTTATTGCACTTACATCTATTTCAAAGGATAATTTCAGTTTTTGGTCTTATTCAAAATAGTTATTTAATTTCACGATTTTGAATATGACAGTCAAAATAAGACGCTAAATGCTTCATATGCTTCCTTAACACCCCCGCGCAACACTGCTCCGAAAGTTTTGCATTCTATTGGGCAATCGATCACCACCAAATCATGCAATCATATAGTTTTTCAAAAACACATTTGGTAAAGAGAATTTAAGGACTTAACTTCTATCCACTCTTTTTAGACTGATTTATTTGCGGGTAAAACAAACTTATATGTATGTATATGCTTTAGGCTAAACACTAATTTTATCTAATTCAGATCTTAAATCCGCTCCGACAGATTTTATATTCATATCTAGTACATGTATATTGGTTGTTAGCTAATCCGATTAAAAGCATATTAAATATACCTAGAGCAAAGCTCGTTGCAAAGCAACGAGTGGGTCTTCCGTTAATGTCGGATGTAAAGCTGGAAGTTCCTGTAAGAAGCAGAGCTCTTAAACCAATAACAAGAGTAACTAAAATAAAAAGATGAAAAAAAAAATCGAATTATTCCTGGTACGACTTAACAAAATCCGAATGATTTTAAGTACGACTTAACAAAATCCTTCCTGATTTCAAGAACGACTTAACAAAAAAATCAGAATGTGTTCAAGTACGACCTAACAATTATTTTTGGTACGAGTTAACTTTACTTTGAACATTACACTACTTTTTAAACCAAGGACGCGGAATCAAAATTTCCGGAAAAATCAATTTTTAAACCCCGATATCTCTGTAATGCATCGTCCGATTTAAAAACGGATTTCAGTTTTGAACTCAGCATGAAAATTAAACGGTAGTTCTACCTATTCTGTAAATCTCATAGCTTTATCTTAAATCAAAAATGAGAAAAGCTCCGGACTAAATCACTTTTTAAAACTTGAAAAACGTCAATATCTGACGAATTTGATGACGTCATCATATAATTTTTTCATATCATAGAGATCTTTAAGATACACATTAAAGCTGTAAATTTCAAAATAATCGATGCAAGCGTTTTTGAAATATTTGAGTTGGAAAAAAAATAAAAAGAATAATAATAACTAGAGCAAAGCTCGTTGCAAAGCAACGAGTGGGTCTTCCGTTAATGTCGGATGTAAAGCTGGAAGTTCCTGTAGGAAGCAGAGCTCTTAAACCAATAACAAGAGTAACTAAAATAAAAAGATGAAAAAAAAAATCGAATTATTCCTGGTACGACTTAACAAAATCCGAATGATTTTAAGTACGACTTAACAAAATCCTTCCTGATTTCAAGAACGACTTAACAAAAAAATCAGAATGTGTTCAAGTACGACCTTACAATTATTTTTGGTACGAGTTAACTTTACTTTGAACATTACACTACTTTTTAAACCAAGGACGCGGAATCAAAATTTCCGGAAAAATCAATTTTTAAACCCCGATATCTCTGTAATGCATCGTCCGATTTAAAAACGGATTTCAGTTTTGAACTCAGCATGAAAATTACTGTAAGATAGGTATGTGACATTTTTAAAATTGAAAAACATGAAAAAACAAAAAAATTGGTTTTGCTTCCGGTTTCGACCGGAAGTGTCCGAATTGAGTTTCCAGCCTTATGTCATAAGTTAAACGGTAGTTCTACCTATTCTGTAAATCTCATAGCTTTATCTTAAATCAAAAATGAGAAAAGCTCCGGACAAAATCACTTTTTAAAACTTGAAAAACGTCAATATCTGACGAATTTGATGACGTCATCTTATAATTTTTTTCATATCATAGAGATCTTTAAGATACACATTAAAGCTGTAAATTTCAAAACAATCGATGCAAGCGTTTTTGAAATATTTGAGTTGGAAAAAAAATAAAAAGAATAATAATAACTAGAGCAAAGCTCGTTGCAAAGCAACGAGTGGGTCTTCCGTTAATGTCGGAAGTAAAGCTAGAAGTTCCTGTAAGAAGCAGAGCTCCTAAACCAATAACAAAAGTAACAAAAATAAAAAGATGAAAAAAATCGAATTATTTCTGGTACGACTTAACAAAATCCGAATGATTTAGGTACGACTTAACAAAAACCTTTCCGATTTCAAGAACGAGTTTACCAAAAAAAAATCCGAATGTGATCAAGTACGACTTAACAATTATTTTTGGTACGAGTTAATTTTACTTTGAATATAACGCTATTTTTTAAACCAAGGACGTGGAATCAGAATTTCCGGAAAAATCAATTTTTAAACCCCGATATCTCTGTAATGCATCCTCCGATTCAAAAAAGGATTTCAGTTTTGAACTCAGCATGAAAAATACTGTAAGATACGTACGTAAAAGTTTTAAAATTGAAAAACATGAAAATTCAAAAAAATTGGTTTTGCTTCCGGTTTCGACCGGAAGTGTCCGAATTGAGTTTTCAGCCTTATGTCATGAGTAAAACGATAGTTCTACCTTCTCTGTAAATCTCATAGCTTTACCTTAAATCAAAAATGAGAAAAGCTCCGGACTAAATCACTTTTTAAAACGTGAAAAACGTCAATATCTGACGAATTTGATGACGTCATCATATAATTTTTTCATATCATAGAGATCTTTAAGATACACATTAAAGCTGTAAATTTCAAAACAATCGATGCAAGCGTTTTTGAAATATTTGAGTTGGAAAAAAAATAAAAAGAATAATAATAACAAGAGCAAAGCTCGTTGCAAAGCAACGAGTGGGTCTTCCGTTAATGTCGGAAGTAAAGCTAGAAGTTCCTGTAAGAAGCAGAGCTCCTAAACCAATAACAAAAGTAACAAAAATAAAAAGATGAAAAAAATCGAATTATTTCTGGTACGACTTAACAAAATCCGAATGATTTAGGTACGACTTAACAAAAACCTTTCCGATTTCAAGAACGAGTTTACCAAAAAAAATCCGAATGTGATCAAGGACGACTTAACAATTATTTTTGGTATGAGTTAATTTTACTTTGAATATAACGCTATTTTTTAAACCAAGGACGTGGAATCAGAATTTCCGGAAAAATCAATTTTTAAACCCCGATATCTCTGTAATGCATCCTCCGATTCAAAAAAGGATTTCAGTTTTGAACTCAGCATGAAAAATACTGTAAGATACGTACGTAAAAATTTTAAAATTGAAAAACATGAAAATTCAAAAAAATTGGTTTTGCTTCCGGTTTCGACCAGAAGTGTCCGAATTTAGTTTCCAGCCTTATGTCATAAGTAAAACGATAGTTCTACCTTCTCTGTAAATCTCATAGCTTTACCTTAAATCAAAAATGAGAAAAGCTCCGGACTAAATCCCTTTTTAAAACGTGAAAAACGTCAATATCTGACGAAATTGATGACGTCATCAAATAATTTTTTCATATCATAGAGATCTTTCAGATACACATTAAACCTGCAAATTTCAAAACAATCGATGGAAGCGTTTTTGAAATATTTGAGTTGGAAAAAAAATAAAAAGAATAATAATAATAAGAACTAGAGCAAAGCTCGTTGCAAAGCAACGAGTGGGTCTTCCGTTAATGTCGGAAGTAAAGCTGGAAGTTCCTGTAAGAAGCAGAGCTCTTGAACCAAAAACAAGAGTAACTTAAATAAAAATATGAAAAAATCGAATTATTCCTGGTACGACTTAACAAAGTCCGAATGATTTTAAGTACGACTTAACAAAAACCTTCCTTATTTCAAGAACGACTTAATAAAAAAAATCCGAATGTGTTCAAGTACGACTTAACAATTATTTTTGGTACGAGTTAACTTTACTTTGAACATTATGCTATTTTTTAAACCAAGGACGCGGAAACAAAATTTCCGGAAAAATCAATTTTTAAACCCCGATATCTCTTTAATGCATTGTCCGATTTTAAAACAGATTTCAGTGTTAGATTCAGCTTGATAAGCTTTATAAAACACATATTCATTTTTGATTTGATCAGAAAATTCATTTTTTCGAAAAATTTGTTTCACTTCCGGTTTCGACCGGAAGTGACGGATTTTTATTTCCAGCCTTATTGCACATGTAAATTGCCAAATTCATAACCACAGGAAATTTCAAGACTCTATCTTAAAGCGTTTTTGAGAAATGTCGCGGACAAAATGACTTTTTTTAAAGTTTAAAAATGACGTAACGTCAAAACATAAGTGACGTTGTTATGGAAACTTTAACATCTTTGAGGCATTATAATTTCACATAATCCCTGAAAGTTTCCTTTAAATAAGTTGAAAACTTTTTGAGTTATGAAGCCGAAAAGGAGTCAGAAAAAAAAGAAAAAGAAAAAAAATAATAATAACTAGAGTAAAGCTCGTTGCAAAGTAACGAGTGGGTCTTCCGTTAATGTCGGAAGTAAAGCTGAAAGTTCCTGTAAGAAGCAGAGTTCTTAAACCAGTAACAAGAGAAAGTAAAATAAAAAGATGAAAAAATCGAATAATTCCTGGCACGACTTAACAAAATCCGAATGATTTTAAGTACGACTTAACAAAAACCTTCTTGATTTTTATAACAACTTAACAAAAAAAATCCGAATGTGTCTAAGTAAGACTTAACAATTATTTTTGGTACGAGTTAATTTTACTATTAACATTACGCTATTTTTTAAACCAAGGACGCGGAAACAAAATTTCCGGAAAAATCAATTTTTAAACCCCGATATCTCTGTAATGCATCGTCCGATTTTCAAACGGATTTCAGTTTCGTATTCAGCATGAACAACTCTACAAACCTCGTAAACATTTAAAATTAAAACGAAAAATTCGAAAATTCGAAAATTTTAAAACACTTCCGGTTTAGACCGGAAGTGACAGAAACTAAATTCCAGCCTTATGTCCAAATAAGAACGATCAATGCTTCAATACAGAAAATTCCAAGTCTCTATCTTGAAGCGTTTTTGAAAAACGCCCTGGACAAAATCACTTTTTTAAAATTTAAAAATTGACGTAACGTTGAAGCGGAAGTGACGTTGTAGTTGAAAATTTAAGATCTTTTAGAGACGATGATGTTACATAATCCCTGAAAGTTTCATGCTAATCCGTTGAAAACTTTTTGAGATATTAAGCTCTAAAAAAGTCAGAAAAATAAAGAAAAAGAATAATAATAATAATAATAATAACTAGAGCAAAGCTCGTTGCAAAGCAACGAGTGGGTCTTCCGTTAATGTCGGAAGTAAAGCTGAAAGTTCCTGTAAGAAGCAGAGCTCTTAAACCAGTAACAAGAGAAAGTAAAATAAAAAGATGAAAAAATCGAATAATTCCTGGTACGACTTAACAAAATCCGAATGATTTTAAGTACGACTTAACAAAAACCCTCTTGATTTTAAGAACAACTTTACAAAAAAAATCCGAATGTGTCTAAGTAAGACTTAACAATTATTTTTGGTACGAGTTAATTTTACTATTAACATTACGCTATTTTTTAAACCAAGGACGCGGAAACAAAATTTCCGGAAAAATCAATTTTTAAACCCCGATATCTCTGTAATGCATCGTCCGATTTTCAAACGGATTTCAGTTTCGTATTCAGCATGAACAACTCTACAAACCTCGTAAACATTTAAAATTAAAACGAAAAATTCGAAAATACGAAAATTTTAAAACACTTCCGGTTTAGACTGGAAGTGACGGAAACTAAATTCCAGCCTTATGTCCAAATAAAAACGATCAATGCTTCAACACAGAAAATTCCAAGTCTCTATCTTGAAGCGTTTTTGAAAAACGCCCTGGACAAAATCACTTTTTTAAAATTTAAAAATTGACGTAACGTTGAAACGGAAGTGACGTTGTAGTTGAAAATTTAACATCTTTTAGGGACGATGATGTTACATAATCCCTGAAAGTTTCATGTTAATCCGTTGAAAACTTTTTGAGATATTAAGCTTTAAAAAAGTCAGAAAAATAAAGAAAAAGAATAATAATAATAAAAAGAAACAATAGAATAACAAGAGGGTCTTCCGTTGGAAACGGAAGACCCTAATAATAATAATAATAATAAAAAGAAACAATAGAATAACAAGAGGGTCTTCCGTTGGAAACGGAAGACCCTAATAAGAAAAAAAAGAAACCGTAGAAAAACAAAAGGGTCTTCCGTTGGAAACGGAAGACCCTAATAAGAATAAGAAAAAAAAGAAACCGTAGAAAAACAAAAGGGTCTTCCGTTGGAAACGGAAGACCCTAAACACGAGGTGCTGTAAGGTCTTTTGAACGAGGACGCGCTTTGCCGAAGAAGGGCGCGCTTTGTTGAACTAGGACGCGCTTTGCTGAACAGACCTCTGATATACATTGTACCAATAGATGTAGTTTATTTTTTTGAGTCGCTGATCTATCATCATTCTCATAAACTACTTAAAAGTAAAATAAAGAAGATATTTAATGTTTTGTTGTTGGATACGGAAGCTATTTCACAAGTGATTTTCAAATAATTTCACAAATGCTAAGTACGAGTGAAAAGAATTCTTTTTTCACGACCGAAATAACTTCTGTATTCAACGACAAAACATTGAATTTATAGCTAATTAAATTTTTCCCTGCCTTTGTTGTCCCAGTATTAGCGGTCTCTTATGTCCATTTAAAAAACTATTGCGCGGTGAATATAGGCCACAAGAAATATACACAAAATTACCAACGCAAAAAATTTGAACTATTAAACAACTTTAATATAACATCTTCAGAATAATTATATTGTTTAAATGTTGATGATAACATATTTTTTTCTTCTTAAAATAAATAAACAAATAGATCGCGCATGAAATAACAGAGACGAATTACAATCGGAAGCAATTCAAAGCGGAGTTTTGAATTCAGAGTTATAAAGAGGATATCTATATTGTGGGATGTTATACTAGTATTTGCTTTATCAACGAGTTGAAATGGTGTATATGTTTGCGAGGCTTGCCAAGCGAATATAACCATTTCAACGCGTTAGATAAAGCAAATATAAATTCACACAATTATATATCATACAAATTGATTTATGTTACATGTATGTATCTTTTGAGACAGCCCCTTATAGGACCCGAATTGATTTTTTTGCAAAGATTAAACGATGATGCACCGTTGTGTTATGCGGTTATTGTGACCTTGCGTAATACAATTTAGTACGTCATTTTGGAGATGAATCTAACTGTTTATATAAAAGTTTCACTGAAATAAACCTTGAAATAATTTTATATCTCTAAATAATTTTTCTTAGAATGGAAATCTTCCAGATGACTTGAAAAATCAAGTTTGTTGACATACACAAAGTTGCGAATGCTCGTTAGTTTGAATTGAATCGGACGGAGAACAGTTATTGAAGTTTTATAAAACAAGACTAGCCCAATGATTCGAAGTTGAAATTATTTAATAATGCTTACTGGTTGTGAAATAAAAGTATTGGGACACATTATTTCGGTAAGTTCTTTTATAAAAACACAACCAAAGCATTCTGTTTTCATCGCATCGTCAGGATAAACTCCTTGATAGCTAATGTGATTTGCAGTTTTATAAACAAATTTAATTTAAATCTTCGATGAAATCTAATTTAAATCAGTTTTTGGTATTAGATATAGTTATATGTAAAATAGAAGAAAATCTTCGAAAATAGGTCACTGAAGCGCTGTGTCAAAAATAGTTGGGACCGGAAGAATTTGATAAAGCATCACCCGTTTGATAAAGGAAAGCTTTCTCACACGGGTAGTATACACCACACGTATGAGATAAAAATGGATTTAACATGCATTAGCTGCTTCATTTTTAGTGGCTGTCATTGTCTAGAGGTAATATAAATCTAAATTCTGGGAGTGGAGGGCCATATTTTTGCTGGTGAGTTGTTTTGACACGTACGTGTCATCACGTGTCGTCATCCATGTCATTACTTTTATTCCATGGATAAATTACAGTATTTCACATTTGAATAATATGTTGTCTGTCCCAGTTACAATCTATTTATGCATTATATAAATAGTGCCTGTTTGGGAGGGTAACAGTTGAAATTGACACCCCGAGAAAACCATTGTCAACAGTTGAAATTGACACTCCGAGAAAACCATTGTCAACCGACGCGAAGCGGAGGTTGACAATGGTTTTCTCGGGGTGTCAATTTCAACTGTTATCCTCCCAAACAGGCACTATTTATTTTGTTATACCGAATGTCTTAATTTTTAAGAAAATTTTACTGCTTTTATATAGGAATAACGTGAATTCTACAGCGAACCGTACGCGCATAATTTTCGCGCATGTAACAATCTTTTATGTTACCCGTTGCTAAGTGCGTTGCTAACGCTGAGGGTAATAGAACGGATTATGAACTGCGTCTTAGCCAATCAGATTTCAGTATTTAACATGAAAGTATAACAACATGTTTTATTACATGATTTGTATTCATAAAATCAATAACTCTCCATATACAATCTACATTTGATTAGAATATAAAAGAAATTGGTCTCTTAAATGCTCCTCATATTTTGTTAGATATTTTGGCCATTGTCTACGAAAAACAGCATAAAATATCTATGTGATTAAGCCATCAAGTAAAGTATGAAAATCAGTTTTTGGATCACACGTGGAATTACTGGTGATTAATTTAAATAAAATCCTAAATTCTAAGAAGAGTGACACTGTGCAATCTATAAATGAATCAAGGACATTTTTATCTCAAGGTAACTATTTGAAGTTCGGTTTAGTTTAAATATGGCTATTAAAATTTACAACGACCTTGAATTGAATAGCGACACTTGTCAGTTATTGTACATGCATAATAAGCGTTTTGTGTTTTGGATGCAAACAGTGCATTTTTGTAATGGAAAACAGCTAATATCACAATACATTCTGCTTGTGAATTCGCAATGGTTCAACGAAGTTTATCTTCAATATTTTAATCCATTATTGAAGATTAAAACGGCACTGTAAGCATACTTGACCTGTCACCAATTCATGTTTTTTTTATTTAGATGTGTCCTAGAACGTTTAACAATTTAAAAAAAAGTTTAAGGAATAAATGTTTATCAAATTGGTGTTGTAAAGTGTAGGGGGGGGGGGGGCGTGCGCGAATCCATATTATTTTTTTTCAGGAGGGTTCTCCGCCATCTTCTAAATCTGCGCATTGAAGAGTGTGGTTCTGAGCATTTATGCGTCAATGAATTTCGATCAACATCTCAAAATATTGAAAAAATTTGTAATGAATTTTACAATCATGTTTTCCAACTCACTTTTGCAGTTAAAGCTGTAGCATTGAAGAATGAAAACAAAAAGATATTTCCGAACAAGTAAGACATTATCATCTTCTTTTAAACATTTATTTAGATATTTTTTAAATCCTTTTTAGACAATATTTAAAAAAAGTAATATAAAGCACTATATGCTGTATTCATAAATCATCTCAGATATTGCTAGTAAAAACAGAAAGTATTCGTTATTATATATTTATTTGTCGTTAAAGTGCACAACTGAAACATGTATATACGTTTATCAAATTGTTCCAAAGCAAATCATAAATGTGGGCTGCGTTCATTCAGCAAGCCCAAAAGGTACATTAAACTTTATCATCAAATATTCAACAATTCAAAGTTCATCAAATGCATGTGACCTTGATCCTTAGAGGTGAAGGACTCAAGGTCATAGTTCAACACATAAAGTCATTGAAGAATCAAGCAAATAAAATCAATAAGACATTGACCCTGAGAGGCGCAAATGTCAAGGTCGAAGCTTCAATGTCATGGAAAAGCCAATCAATACTATTTCAGTTGTTACATGTAGATATTTATATCTTGAATATTTCAAAAATGGGATTTTTAACATTACTTTTGCATATTTTCTTCTTACATGTAATTTATGACATTTATTGTATTATTATACCAGTCAAAAAGTTTTAGCCTACACTTTTTTTCAGGAATTATTGCTCTTTTCGGCGTAGGATTGACCGTGATAATTATAATGTGGAAGAACGTCTCTAATTCAAAAAATCAGTTCGATGTATTTCAAAAAAGGGAAACAAATCTTACAGTGGTTGGTCAAACGTTTGGAATTCAAAGATTTGAGGACATTGCCTGTGTGAGATTCCAAGGACGCCTGGGGAACTTAATGATGGAGTACGTGTTCCTCTATGTCGTAGCAAAAATGAAACATTTGTATCCCGTAGTTCCAGAAAATTCAGAACTGTTCCAAATATTTGATATTGAAAAAACAACGCTAACCGCCATCGGAAAATCGGCAGATTCGTGTGCCAAGTTACCCGTATATAAAGAGAGGTGGGGACTTTCTTATGATGAAAAGTTACATGCTGTTCCACCCTATAAGAGCGTGAAATTCGATGGGTACTTTCAATCGTGGAAATATTGGATTAAGTACGAAAATGAAATTCGAAATCTTTTACGGTTTAAAAACCCAATTAAACAAAAGGCCTTCACCCAAATGAGGGATATTATAGATAAAATGAAGTTTGAAATCAACAAGGAGAGTGTTATTGTTAGTATACACATCAGACGGGGAGATTACGTAACCGAGGAACATTATAAGTACGGAAAGCTGACACCCAATGAAACTTATTACGCAAACGCCATGCAATATTTTAAAACAAGGCACAAAAACATATTATTTGTGGTTGGATCTAACGATATAGACTGGTCCAAAAAAGCCTTGGCCAAGGAGAAGAATGTATATTACTCGACAGGAAATTCACCGGCTGAGGACATAGCTTTGCTTTCTTTAGCTAATCATACAATAATGTCCGTCGGTACATTTGGTTGGTGGATCGGATGGATGGCGCAGGGAACTAGTATATACTATAAGAACATTTTCAGACCTCAATCCGATTTTGCTAAAGAATTCCGGAATAATTCTATTGATGATTTTATCTATCCCGGATGGATTCCAATGGAATAAAAGTTTGAATTGCTTTACGAATATTGCGTAAATTATCAAAGCATTTTAGCGGGTTCTGTCGGAGACTTGATTCCTGTTTGTTGTTGTTATCCAAGTGAAGTTATATACAAAGTAGACATCTGGACTTTGTAGCAAATAAAATTATTTTCAAATTTTTCTCCAGATACTCTTAATTTAAAAGAGCCCTTTTGTACCAGGTTTATTTCATAGACTTACTACTAGTGGAGCATTGCAGTTCTCAAGAAGATTGTTTATATTTATAAACCATGGCCAACATTAAACTTTGAATCCCTTGTGGGGCCCAAACAATGCTCAGGGGCCACAGTCTAGACATCTGAGAATCAACAATACGTCAAGAACATATAAATAATACATGTTATTTACATCACAAAATTTGGATTCATAGGTGGCATGTTGGTGAGTTATAACATGGAATCTAAATGTTTTCAGCTCATTTGAGCTGGAAGCTCAAGGGAGCTTTTCTGGTCACTTTTTGTCCGGCGCCCGTCCGTCTACCTGTCTGTCCGTCTATAATCTTTCTGCATTTTTGACTTAGGAAGTGTAGATTTAAGTTTGTTCAAATTTTGATCCCAAAGTGACCTATTTTTTGATTCTCAGTTGATTCACTGCTGTCTTTGAACGATATTTGGAATACACAAGGTACTCAATGTTTGATGTAGGCTTACGTGTATATAAACCAGTGTTAAAGTTCTCCTATCCTAAACCTCATTGTATTTTTTTCCATCCAAAACAGGGTAACAAATCTTACAGTGGTTGGTCAAACGTTTGGAATTCAAAGATTTGAGGACATTGCCTGTGTGAGATTCCAAGGACGCCTGGGGAACTTAATGATGGAGTACGTGTTCCTCTATTTCGTAGCAAAAATGAAACATTTGTATCCCGTAGTTCCAGAAAATTCAGAACTGTTCCAAATATTTGATATTGAAAAAACAACGCCATCGGAAAATCGGCAGATTCGTGTGCCAAGTTACCCGTATAAAGAGAGGTGGGACTTTTTTATGATGAAAAGTTACATGCTGTTCCACCCTATAATAGCGTGAAATCCAATGGGTACTTTCAATCGTGGAAATATTGGATTAAGTACGAAAATAAAATTCGAAAACTTTTACGGTTTAAAAACCCAATTACACAAAAGGCCTTCACCCAAATGAGGGATATTATAGATAAAATGACGTTTGAATCAACAAGGCGAGTGTTAAAGCCAATCATAAACCTCGGATTAATACTGGGGCCCCAGAAAGGGGTTCAAAGTTTAAAATAGAAGAAGCATATGCTACGAAATAGAATGTTACAAGGAACTGCTGCTCAGGTGAGCGATGTGGCCCCTGGGCCTCTTGTTTACACTTAGATCAGAAAAAGAGACTTAGTGATACATAAGTTGTCGCCTTTATTGTTACTACATAACACAGTTCATCCTTTATATCATGATCTCCGCTTGCATGTATTAAGTCGTAAATTTCAATTGCCGAATTGTCCTGACCGACCACTTAGACAACAAGAGGCCCATAGGCCACATCGCTCACCAGAGCAACAATAGGCATGAGAAATCAGCTGAACGGAGTCTTAATACAAATTATCTGGACAATGTGGTATAATTCATGTAGATCCTTTATGAATAAAAATCCATCCCCCCGGATATTCTTATGTTTATAATCAAGTCCCTTTTCTAACAGGATGACTTTACAGTCATATAACGTGTTGAGCTTTGCAGTTCTCAAAAAGACCGTAAATAATTGTTTATTTAAGGGATATAAACCCACATCAAACTCTGAACCCTTGTAAGGCCCAGAGAATCTTCCATGGTCCAGAGTCGAAACAATTTAAAAGAATCAGCAATATGTCAAAATGCTTGCATGAAAGTAAAACCATATATGATAACATAAAGTTTTTTTAAAAGAAGATTTTAAGATTTTTAAGGTTTTCTTTTTCAACGGAAGACCTTATAGTTTTCGTATAGTTTCCTCTTATAAAGGTCTTCCGTGATTACCAGTGATCTGAATTTATTTTTTTTATAAAATTTTTGTTGTCGTTACTTCCATTACGATTTATTGCTGATTTGTAATCTATTACGACCCATTTTGTAAGCAGTTGATCTCGAAGACTATCAGAGATATGGATATGAAACTTTCAAGATAGGTAGTCAATAGTTTGAAGTGTGCCTAATATTTTTGTTTTACGCCAGTGGCGCCATTCTTAGAGCTCGTCTAGGCATGACAACCCATTCTCACAACTCTAAATCAACACTACCTGAAGGTGCTTCCGTGCAAGTATCAGCTTTCCTTTGCAAATTGTTCTTAAGAAGTTTTCTGAAAATTTCCCTGACATTTTTAATAATTCCTTATTATTTCCCCTTTTAAAAGTTTTACAAAAAAACCCTTAATCCATAATTGATAATTTTCAAAATAGACCATTACTGCATACAGCATTATTTCTCACTCATGAAATAATTAACCTCTATCCGCTCGAAATTGAAACACCTGAGCCCTTCATCTTTGTACAGTAAAACATCACATAACAAATAGGTATGTTGCACTCTGCCACTTTTGTGACTTTATTGTTAACCAAATTTGGTTTGAAATAATCAGGAAAATGACAATATATGATTATATAACAATAATTAATAAGTTCATAAATTTAATCATAAAATTATAAATATTCAATTCTTTACCCATAATATTTTACAACTAAAATAATCCATAACTCCCATTACTGATGTAATCAATGATGTGATTGATTAGATAATTTATGGTTTTACAAAAAAACCCCTTTGCCTAAGAATGCTTCGTATCCAGATTAATTAAAAATGGCCCTGTGGGTCTAGATCTGGAAAAGATTTTAAAATTATGAAAACATTACAGACAGACAGGTAGACGGACGGACAGAGACGGACGACAGACAAAATGTAATCAGTAGAGCGCATTATAGCTTTCAGGTCACGGGGGCTAAATATGAACCAATCCAAATTTATCTTAAAAGATAAACATGTCCAATCTTTACCTTTTTTGTAAGATAAAAATGATAAAATAGTCTGAGGAAAACATAACATCGAATGTTCACGAACGCTCCCAAAGCTACAACTTGAAAGACCATCATGATAAATCAATATTTCTGTTGGTTGAATGGCAAGATATCTCTGCTTTGATACTTTTTATACGGTTTGCAATCTACATTGATTAATGCCATTCCGTGGTTGACAAGTAGGTTTGCTGTCTTCTACAAACCCGCTGCAGAAATATTTTTCTGGATTACAGATGCACCAAATATTTTTTTTTTTTTTTTTTTTTGTGAGTGAATATTTTATTGGCTCAACAATTATGGTACATATATTTTTAGAACATAATTCAAAACGTTTCACAATAGAATAAATGATAAATAGCATGGAAACAGGTCAATATACTAGTACTTTGGACATGGAGCTAAAATATTAACATGGATCTAAAATATACATGCATCTTAGCTTTTAACATGGTAGAAAGCATTGATCAGCAATCTTCAAACAATCAAGACAATCCATATAATACTGAAAGACTACAGTTTATAAGTTAACTAATATTGGCTGCCATAATTCGTAAAAAATGAACATTTGATTCTTCGAACAAAGATAATTTTCTTTCGCATGAAGTTTGTTTCTTAGAAAATTTTTAAAAGCAATGAACTCAATTTGTTTGCCAGGAGATTTTGAATGAATTAGATGTATAAAGCATTTTCCAAGTAAAATACAATAATTTAGTGGAACATTTTTTACTTTGTAGATACCAAATATGACATCTTGCATTGTTAAGTGATTGACATTTTCTATATGTTGTTGCCACCAATATATTAGATCTTTCCAGAAAATTTGTATGCTTTTACATTGGAAATATCTACGATGTATAGTGTCAATTTCATTACAGTTGTTTGTGTTACAGTTCGGACTTGGAATCAATTTCATATTAAAAAGCGACTTGTTATGTACTATGATTCTGTGTAATATTTTGAGCTGAAGAGATTGTGCGTTAGTTTGTGTGCAACACTGAAAAGGTAAATTAAATATCTTTTTATAATCAGAGAATGGAATTTCTACTTCAAATATTTCTGACCATTTTTGGATACAGAGAGTAATTTCCTTACAACTGTTAATTAAAATCCAATATGCATCTTTACATTTTAATTCACTTAATGGTATAAGTTTTCCTTGAACAGACAAGGAGTGCATTATATTCCCTTCGCTATGGGGAGGATGTGTTTTGTCTTTGACATGTTTTTTCCAGTTATTTGGGATAGAGGAAAGAAGACTGTTGTATTGAAGAAAAGAGGGTTTAAATTTAAATTTTTCTTAAAACTCATCTAAGGTTAAGAAAGAACCATCATTGTTAATAATATCTTTTAAAAACATTATACCATTTTTATACCATTCAGAAAAAAAGATTAATTTACTGTCGATGCATATGAAATTGTTAAACCACAAGCATTCTGTAAACATAGGTAATCACAGATTACAAAGCTCACCGAGACGAGACATCACCCTTATAAGACTTCACCTTTATGAGACCACCTTTATCATATTAAATGAAAATCACACTTTATGATCTTGGATATTCATGGATTCTGTTTGGACACAATATCGTATATCATCTGTTAAAAAATTGTATGATAATCATTTGTTCATATGTTAATCAATACAATATTATAAAATTAAATATTGCATCCTATCATATTTACAACATATATCATATAATACAATAAAACACCATAATAAACAATGATGAGATATAATATTGTAACATATGATATGACATTGTATTGTGTTATACATTATTGTATTTGATCACATAATACAATATAATACATAAAACAATATAGTATTATATTACAATATCATATTCCATAATACATCATATCATTGAAACATATGATATTATTATATTGTATAATATTGTATGATACTGTATCATTTTTATACATAATATGATATTGTATCATATGATACAATAAAATTTGATATAACATTGTATCATATCAAATGATACAATATTATGTGATAAAGTAAAATATTATATAATATAATATCATATAATACATATTGTATCATATGATACAATAATATATTTTACAATATAATTTCATGTGATGTGATCATATATCATATTATAAACCAATATCTTATTATACAATATCGTATGATATGATATTAAATAATATTACAGTATCATATTATACAATTTCATGTGATATAATTCTTTGTTATACTTTCATGTTAAATACTGAAATCTGATTGGTTAAGACGCAGTTAATAATATTTACTATTACCCTCAGCGGTAGCAACGCACTTGGCAACGGGTAACATTAAAAAATGTTACATGCGCGAAAATTATGCGCGTACGGTTCGCTGTAGAATTCACGTTATTCCTATAAAAAAGCAGTAAAATTTTCTTAAAAATTTTAAAAAAGACATTCAGTATAACAAAATAAATAGTGCCTGTTTGGGAGGATAACAGTTGAAATTGACACCCCTCGAAAACCATTGTCAACCTCCGCTTCGCGTCGGTTGACAATGGTTTTCTCGGGGTGTCAATTTCAACTGTTACCCTCCCAAACAGGCACTATTTATATAATAAAACAGAAACTAATATCATATTATACAATATCGTATGATACAATATTATAGAATATACAATATTGTATCATAGGATACCATATTATATTTTGCAATATCTTATGTAATAGTATCATGTGATAAAATAATAAATAAATAATACAATATAATATTATACAAAATTGTATCATAATATACAATACTATACATAACGATATCATGATACAATATCATATATGAACATAAAATATTAAAAAAATTGATATAATATCATATCGTATCATATAACTTTTTATAATATTACATATGATATTATATTGTATCATATTAAACAATATTGTTTCATACCATACAATACTATATCATAGGAATCATGTTATATCATTTATCAACAAACACATCTATCTATCGAGCAGGTTTGAGTGTGGTAGGAGATTTCTTAAGCATTCTTGATAATGGAGATCAGGCTCTGCATCTGAAGCAACCTCTGCGTTTCATTTATAATATAGTTAAATCAACTATGCAAGCTATCATCTATAAAACATAAGACCTGTTCCAAAAAAACTAAACCTCATCCAGCATCTGAAACCTATGGCTCAGATTCAGCATTCAAGCTTGTCAGGTGCATCAGTATACATAAGACGCATCTTCATGCAAGTTTGGTGAAGTTCAGACCAGTAATAACTAAGGTATCATCATCAGAGGGCACTAGCAATTAAAACCTTAACCTGCTCCAGCATCTGCAACCTATGGCTCAGATTCAACATCCATGCCTGTCAGGTGCATCTGTATCATAAGACATACCATCCATTCAAGTTTGGTTAAGTTAAGACCTGTAATAACTAAGATATATTTTTTAGCATCCTTGATAATGGAGATCAAGCTCTGCAACTGAAGCTTCCTCTGGGATTCATTTATATTACAGTTTAATCAACTATGCAAGTTTGAAATAGTACTATTATCTATTAAACATGTGACCTGCAACAAAAACTTTAACCTGCTCCAAAAATCTTAACCTCCTCCAGCATCCAAAACCTATAGCTCAGATTCAGCACTCAAACCTGTCGGGTGCATCAGTATCATAAGACACACCATCCATGCAAGTTTGGTGAAGTACGGACCTGCAGTAACTTAGATATTGCTATCAAAGGGCACCTGCAACAAAAACTTTAACCTGGTCCAACAACCTTAACCTCCTCCAGCATCTGAAATTTAGGACTCAGATTCAGCATCCATGTCTTTCAAGTCCATAAGTAGGTCCAGATGCATCATCCATGCAAGTTTGGTGAAGATAGGACAAGTAATAGCTTAGATACAGGACCTGCAACAAAAACTTTAACCAGGTCCGGACGCCGACGCCGACGCCGACGCCGACACCGACGCCGACGCCGAGGGTATAGCATAAGCTCCCCCTGACTTCGTCTCGGTGAGCTAAAAATGGGTGGGTTAATGCTGATTTCATTCATACAATTTCTAAATATTTTCCATGAAGTAATTATATTATAATAAAAGGTAGGTAACTTTGCTGGAAAACTTGGCAGGCTACATCTTGTTAAGAGAAGATCAGTCATTTCTATTTTACTGAAAAAAGCATTTATTAATTTTTTCCATTTTGCATCACTCTCACTAAAAAATCTTTTGATCCAATTTATTTGAAGTGATTTAACTTGAGTTTCAAAATTTGGAACTTTTAGTCCACCATCAGCTAACTTTTGACAGCTAATAGTATATTTTATTTGAGGGATCTCCGAATTCCATATAAATTTATTTATTTCTTTTTGTACTACGTTAATTATGTTTTCTGGGTTTGGAATGACAGAGGCTAGGAATACAAGTTTTGACAACGCTAATGTTTTCACGATTAAAATTTTCCCTAATAGTGATAGATTACGCATTTTCCAGAGATTAAGGGTTACTTTTAAATCTTGGTTTTTAAATTTTTGTCGACAGCGTTATTTTCATTTTCACTATTGAACCAAACACCTAAGGAGAAAAATTCCCCTCTGGACCATTTTACTGGCAGAGTGCCTGGTTTATAATTTCTTTTTGATCCTATCCAGATTGCTTGTACCATATATTTTGATAAAGGGTAGTTAACTATATTTTCTTTACTTTGTTATTTTTTCGGTATTTTTATCGGCTATGTTTAAAGAGGCCAAGTCGAATTGTTTCTATGTTATTGAAATTTCCTGAATTATTTTTTTCTTTCTACTACCATATAAATTATTTTAAGATCAAATGTAAAATTAACCATCTCGGTTTCCTAATAAGTTGTCTAAAACGTGATAATGTGCATTTGTTGAAAAAGCGACATATTATAACATACTTTTCATATTTTTTTAATTCTGCCATAGATATTTTTTTTTATCTTTCGAATATAATAAAACTACTGTGAAATATAACCAGATAGTGACATTGTTCACCTCCTGGGTTGTTCCCGGGCGCAAAGTCTTTCATCAATTATAGCTCCCTTTACTAAGGAATGAATTGTACATGAATTATGTTACAGAAGCAAAATTGTTCAACATAGTTCTTTATTTACCCTTGAATTTGAAAAAAAAATTAATTTGTTACATGATTAGGAATGTTGAGGGGAAAGAAGTCCAAACTTTTAATCCTTCATCTCTCAACAAATGAGAAATATTTTGAAAAACAATATAGAAGATCATAAAGACTTTAACAATTTGCCGGATATTTATGCTAGTGCCAAGGTGGCATTTTTGCATTCGTTTAAGATACAATTTCGGAAAAATCCTTATATAATCCTTATATATAGACCATTGTCTAGAGAGTATGTAACCACTTTTGTCTATAGTTTGTTTTACTTGACAGGTGAGATATTTGTCTTTGAAAATTAATGCCCAATAGGAAAATGATCATTCTCATAGGAGAAATGATTTTTCTAAAGGAAATATTGACAATCCTGCAGATTAAAAAATGCTACAGGAATTATTATAATATTTCCTAAGAAGAATGGTATTTCCTGAAGGAATTTAATTTAAACAGGTAGTTAAGATTTCCTATAGGATTCAAATCCTATCTGAATTAAAATTCCTATTGTTTTTTTTATGGGAAAATGATTTTCCTGTAAGAATTTATATTTTGATAGGTACATGTAAATATCTCACCTGACAGGCGAGATACAATGATAACAAAGGTGTTTGTAAACTCCTTGAGCAATGTCCTTTCCTATGGCATATTTGAATTTTTCGATATATACAGCTTAGATGGGTGCAAAAATGCCACCAAGGTACTGGCATAGTTACCCGTAACAGTGTTTTTTACTCTATACAGATTATGTTTCGCTATCAAATACAGGTATAGAGTAAAGGTAATACCACCTTCGAAAATAAGGACGGAAGACCTCCTTGTGCTCGCAACGGGATCTTGTCTAGTTAACAAATGATGCCTTTCTCACGTCAAAACTGTTAAATACTTTTCATCTCTCTCTCTCTCTCTCTCTCTCTCTCTCTCTCTCTCAATTGTCTGGTTATCAAAAATAAACAACACTCACAGGGGCTTTTTAAAATGACTACTTCTCCTAACACAACTACTACTACTCTGATAATAATTATGACTAAAAATTGAAGTTTATTAAAGGTCTGGGGCCCGTTTCACAAAGCATACTTAGGACTAACTTATATCTTAGGAAAAGTCTTATCTTATGAAATTCCTAAGTTATGTCTTAACTTTTAGACAGGTATAGCGATGTCTTAGGAACAAACTCAACACGGTGACAGTTTATGTTTAATATTGAAATGAATTATATGCACATTAAAGTTGAACAAATATACCAGAATACACGTATCATTAAGACCTTTTTCACTTTACCTCTAAACTGATTACTTTAGAACTATTTAAACATACATATTTTTCTTAAATTATTTTTTTGGTAAAGATTTTTTTTTGGATATCAGGTCGCACGCGCAGATGGATAGCGGGTATAGTTAAAGCTTGTGCACTGATGATAATTAAATTATTCATGCCTAAGAATCACTTATATCTTAAACAGAAATACATACATGTATAAATACTAAATAAATACTCAATTATATAATGACTGGATAATTTGTCCTATCCCTCCACGAAATAAACTTTTTTTTCGGGAGAAATTTTAGATGTTTTCTTTGAGGGGGTGGGCGGGTTGTTCATTTGTTTTGTTCTTTTAAAGCGCTAAGCATAGCTCAGCGCTTTATTGTCGTTAGACTTCTATTTCCGGTGCAAGGAATAACTGCCCTCTATGAGCAGAAATATACATAATTTAAACTGGTAAGAGGTATAGGGAACCAGTTATCTGGGTGACGGAAATGGCAGAGTAGATACGATTGGTTTGCGGGGCTTACGTACATCAGCACGGGATGCTATGCAGTGATGAAAAAATATAGTGCGTATTCAGAAGATACAATATAGAAAAATAAAATCGATTTTTGCAAGAAAATGTCAAAAACTGTGATAAATTACTGTTCAAAAGGTATAATTTGTGATTTTAACATATCTTTTTTCAGGCAAGTATCCATATACAAGTCGTGTTCAGCTTTAATTCACATCATCTTCAGAAAGTAACATATATTTAAAGAAATCTGGCCTTCGATACATTTAATTGATATTCATTAAACATAAACCAAAATTTCAATAAGGCTCATTTCCGCCTACGCTTGCAAACAGTAAATTTTCTTAGAACCAAGCTAGGTTAGCGCTTTTCAGTACTTTCAGTACTTGTTTTTTGTTCGTGTGTGATGTATGTGCTGGAGGGGGTTTGGGGTGTAGTAGTAACCGGGAAGTGGGTCAGAAATGTCGGTGCTAAATCTTTCATGGAAATGCTGTTTCATTTAGAAATTGTTGCATTTTATCCTTCTTTCTTCTCTCAGCCGAGATACATTCTTTTGCGATGTCTTCTTTCAGTAAAAACACCCCCACCACATTTATATATCAACAATTATAAAAAAACCCCGAACAAATCACTAATTACATTAAACTTAGTCTAAAAGTTCCACATCTATCCATTTTAAATGCTACTTGTCACTAAATGTGATTTCGCTTGGAATATATACCGTATGATATAATAAAACCATAAAATCTAGTTATCTCAACGAACCTTTAATTTAGGATTACGCATATCTGTATATGTTTACATGAGTTATATAATGAACCAAACTAGACAATGAAATACACTCGATCATTTATAAAGAATAACAAAATTTCTACCAATAACCAATGTTTTCAATTAATATATGCGGTCATATCCAAATAATATCTAAGAAAAAGAAATATATGTTTAACGGTAGGTAAACAAGAAAGACATTACGATCAATACATACTATCTCAAATTCCAAAAATACCGTTTTTAAAGAATATACAGGTTGATAACGTAATTCTTATTTTCTGTTGTATGCATGTTAAAGTAAACTATTATTCAACATTTTAGTACATGCACAAAGACACTATACTATTTCCACTCTATTTATACATTTTACTTTTTTTAAAAGAAGTTTCTAGGTAAATAAGGAAATGAGTTTTTATATTCAATTATATCTAGTTTACATTCGTGTCATATTGAAAAGAATTTAAACGATCGCTATTAATTTAGAATTTTAATAATATGATATGAAGGTGGCTTACAATGTATCTTAACATAAGACTTAGTCAACTGTTACGCAAAGAAAGTTTTGTGAAACAGCTATGACAAATCTTAAGAACTTCCTAAGTTACAACTTAGGCATATCTTAAGTTCTATCTTACACCGTAAACAACCCCTAACGCGGGGGAGTCGACAAAAAGTAGGGGGGAGTCGATTTTCTTCGCTTCGAAGACCGAAGGAATTTAGGTTACGCCTTTTGAAGGTATTTATAAGAAGTTTTTCCAAAAAGTATATACCGCACGGAAGACAGCGATAGTGTAACTTTGTGTCGGTCATTGGTCCGAGTGCTCTATGCGTCTAGTAGTCTCAAACACTTCGAAACTATTTGACAGATTTCAAATTCACGATGATCGGGTGATCAAAATATGCACGATTTGTAAAATATACGACTTACTTTGGGATACAGACAGTTGAAACAGGCGAACAAATGATCAACCTTGTAAGTGCAATAATAAAATCTTAACAAACCTTAGGAAAAAATGAGTAATTAAGACATTTTCTGTTCAGATGTAACGGTAACGTAGGGGAGAGTCGATTTTCGGAAAACAGAACGCACGGGGGAGTAGAAAATATTGCTAACAATGCAAAATATGCGTTAAAATAAAACGATATATCTTCATAACTTGACTTTTTCTCTTTTCTTATGATATTTGTATCTCAAACCATAAAGGAATCACCTTGGCGCGAGCGTCAAATGGGCCGCAAAAATATAATTGTTGTATGAATCATTGGTTGTTTACATAAAAACACACCACAAAGAAGAAAATAAAAGTTGGTTATACTAATTTTTATGGTAAATTTAAATATACTTTCAGCAACTTGTTTTGAAGTTTAACATTTTACTATTATTATAAAGAATCGAGTTCGTTACTGTAAGCATTTCTAACGGTAATTGTTTGATCATTGCCATAGTATGAAGTAATGGAAAACACACATTGATTTGTACAATACAAAGTTCAACTAATCATTTTTCTCTTGGAGATTATGTATTTCAAACCATTTTTTTGTTGCATTGTATTGAATGAAAACTTAATGCATTAGTTTATATGATTTCAAGGGACCACATGATAAAATAGAAATTGATTAGTTCAAATTTTCCAGTCAATTCAAATTGTTCAAGTTTCATTGTCATATTTTTGCGTAAATAATTGATATGGATGTCATTTCATGATACTTTCGACCACATTTTACATGGAAATATAAAAAATACACACACAAAGTCATTTTATTTGACACGACACATAGAAATTCAAATATATCATTTATATAAAATTTAATGACATTCAGGTCTTTAGTATTTCAGGTCTTTAGTATGTCCCGCATACCGGAATTTTCCGAATAGATTATAGTCGCGCCAAACACGCCAATCTACTATGTATGACCTATTTTTATTTACAAGTAAAACAAAAAATATGTGATATTTTTTAAAAGGCATTAAACATATGTCAACATGCAAATTTACTTTTAATTCCAAAAAAAATATTCATAATATTAATTCTATTGAAAAATAAATATCCCGCAGAAACGCAGTAACAATATCTAAATGTGTATCAAATAACGGACCGCCTTCCGGCGGCCCGTAATCAAAGACACATAAGGTTCACACACTGTATTTTTTTTGGTCATCTGTAAATCATGTGTGTATTTGCTATTGAAGGGTGGTTGGTTGGTGCTCTTATCAAGATGATTATCTAGTAAGGTCGCGGCGTCGTTGACTTGTTAAATTGGGGGGGGGGGGGGGTGTGCAAAACAGTTGTATTTCTGTGGACTGTATGTGAACAGAATGCCTGCTTTTCATTTTGTGCTGATTGGACATCTGTAGTTAAATCATTTATTTTATATTTGACTGTTGAATTATATAATTATCCATATTTGTACTCCTATTGTACGCAAAATAATACAGTCATCAACTGTGCTTATCTGAACAATAAAATGCTTTTTTGGTTATGTATTCGGGTATGATGGTGATTAACATTCAAGAAAAGTACATAAACCGAGTTATCAATTTACGTATGTATATATCATGATATGCTTGCTACTATCATAGCCCTATTAATCACTGAAGAAAGCGTTTTTACTGTTTATTTTGTGATAGTGTATATATAATAGGCTCAGTACTGCTACGCACTGAAGGGTCGCGGGTTCGAGACTAGATTTGTCATTCCTTCTTTTCTCTAACTATATATTTACATACACCAAGTGTACCTTCCTCTATTTCTTACGGGCATTGATCGTGTAATTCATAGATCTGTAGAAACTGACAGGACTGAAGTCCATATGCCTCGTTTATCAACAGCTCGAAATCTTCATCAAGCTAGGAAAAATCACAGACTGCACGAAATGATCACGATGATGTCAGACTCAATTTCTAATTGAATACGATTTGGCTGCTGCTTTTATATAGCGTATAGATGTACATCGACCGTAATTCAGCTAGTTTTACTTTTTACGATCAATTTATTAATCTTTTAAAAGAAAGGTGTAAATATAAACAATGAAATGATTTATTTAATGATTCATACAGTTAACGAAGGTAGCAATCATTGCAGAAAAAAATATGTATGACTGTATTTCTTTTCTGCAATGTCGCCATCTTCATATCCCGCGTGAATCACTAAAGAAATCATTTTATTTTTTATTTACTGTCAAAACGTTACAAATAAGTAACAGCCATTTAACGTATATGAAGATGATTACCAAAGTAATGTGAACTATAGCTACTTGGAAGTTTGAACTTAGCCCATGTAAGTACTTATAGTCCGTGCTTTTCATGTAGCTTTACTAAAATGTAAAATCGCTCAATCAAGAAAGAAAACTCGCACGCAATTTCAACATTAAAAGTACAAAAAGACATCAATGACCAAACAAAAAAAAAATCAATATAGATCTTCAAATAATTTTTAAAAATTTGATCAGCTAGACAATGGTTTAAAAAGTAGTTCTTGAAAGTCAATTAAACATTTACGAATACGTTCAAACAGGCATGACGACCCATTCTCACAACTCTGAATCAACCCATTCTCACAACTCTTGGCAAATTGTTCTTAAGAAGAAGTTTTCTGAAAATTTCCCTGACATTTTCAATAATTCCTTATTATCTCCCCTTTTAAAAGGGCGGGACCTTAATTTTTACAAAAAAACCCTTTCCCTAAGATTGCCTCGTATCCAGATTGGTTTAAATTGGCCCTGTGGTCTAGATCTGGAAAAGATTTTAAAATTATGAAAACATTACGGACAGACGGGTAGACGGACGGACAGAGACGGACGACAGACAAAATGTGATCAGAAGAGCTCATTATAGCTTTCAGGTCAGGTTGGCTAAATATGAACCAATCCAAATTTATCTTAAAAGATAAACATGTCCAATCTTTACCGTTTTGTAAGATAAAAATGATAAAATAGTCTAATGAGGAAAACATAACATCGAATGTTCACGAACGCTCCTTAAAGCTACAACTTGAAAGATCATCATGATAAATCAATATTTCTGTTGGTTGAATGGCAGGAGTTCTATGCTTTGATACTTTTTATACGGTGATTAATGCCATTCCGTGGTTGACAAGTAGGTTTGCTATCTTCTACAAACCCGCTGCAGAGATATTTTTCTAGATTACAGATGCACCATATATTGTGATAAAGGGTAGGTAACTATATTTTTTTTATTTGTTTTTTTTTCGGTATTTTTATCGGCTATGTTTTAAGAGGCCAAGTCAAATTGTTTCTACCTAACATATGTGATTGAAATTTCCTGAATGATTTTTTTCTTTCTACTACCATATTAATTATATTAAGATCAAAAGTAAAATTAACCATCTCGGTTTCCTAATAAGTTGTCTAAAACGTGATAATGTGCATTTGTTGAAAAAGCGACGTATTATAACATATTTTTCATATTTTTTAATTCTGCCATAGGTATTTTTTTATCTTTCGAATATAATAAAACTACTGTGAAATATAACCAGATAGTGACATTGTTCACCTCCTGGGTTGTTCCCGGGCTAAATTCTCTTTTATTGACATATTACGGTATATATTTTGTCAAAACTATACCGTAAGAAATTGTAATGCTGCACGTAGTCCGAAAGCAATACAGTGCTGTCAGAAAACAATAAAATAATGGCGTGAAGTATTTCATCAATTATAGCTCCCTTTACTAAGGAATGAATTGTACATGAATTATGTTTCAGAAGCAAAATTGTTCAACATAGTTATTTATTTACCCTTGAATTTAAAAAAAATTCTAGGGAAAGAAGTCCAAAGGTTTAATTTCTTATCTCTCAACAAACGAGAAATATTTTGAGAAGCAATATAGAAGATCATTAGGACTTTAAAACTGTGCCGGATATTTATGCCAAGGTGGCATTTTTGCACTCGTTTAAGATACAATTTCGGAAAAATCCTTATATAATACCGTATGATAGACCATTGTCTAGAGATTATAACCATTTTTGTTTTTAGGGAGTTTTACTAGTACTTGACAGGTGAAATATTTACCTTTGAAAATTAATACCCCGTAGGAAAATGATCATTCTCATAGAAAATATTGGCAATCCTCCAGATTTAAAATTCTACAGGAATTATATTTCCTATAGAAGAATGGTATTTCCTGTAGAAATTTAATTTAAACAGGCAGTTAAGATTTCCTATAGGATTCAAATCCTATCTGAATTGAAATTCCTATGTTTTTGTCTATGAGAAAAATGATTTTCCTGTAAGAATTTATATTTTGATAGGTACATGAAAATATCTTACCTGACAGGCGAGATACAATGATAACAAAGGTTGTTGTAAACTCTTTGAGCAATGTTCTTTCATATGGCATATTTGAATTTTTCGATATATACAGCTTAGATGGGTGCAAAAATGCCACCAAGGCACTGGCATAGTTACCCGGTACAGTGTATTTTACTCTATACAAATTATGTTTCTCTGTCAAATGCAGGTATAAAACAACCTTCGAAAATTAGGACGGAAGACCTCCTTGTGCTCGCAACGAGATCTTGTCTAGTTAAAAAAATGATGCCTATTTCACGTCAAAACTGTTAAATACTTTTCATATCTCTCTCTCTCTCTCTCTCTCTCTTTCTCTCTCTCAGTTGTCTGGTTATCAAAAATAAAACAACACGCACGGGGGCTTTTTAAAATGACTACTTCTACTAGAACAACTACTACCACTCTGATAATAATTACATATATGACTAAAAACTGAAGTTTACTAAAGGTCTGGGGCCCGTTTCAAAAAGCATACTTAGGACTAAGTTATATCTTAGAAATGAATTTTTTCTTAAGTTCATTACTTATCCGTTTCACTATTCCAGTCTTATTTTATGAAATTCCTAAATTATGTCTTAACTTTAAGACAGTTAAATCGATGTCTTAGGAACAAACTTAACACGGCGACAGTTTATGTTTTATATTTAAAATGAATTATATGCACATTAAAATTGACCTGTAGGTAAGGTGGTTTTACCGAAAAAAAAACACCTTTGAAAAAGTTTTTTTGTTATTTTCTATCGTACATATTTCTGAATTTTTCGAATTTGCATTTTAAACCTATCATATTGCTCCTGGAATTTCATTATTAATTTTAAAGTTGGCCAACAAAGCATTTTCTCAATAAAATGGTATATTATGTCTGTGGTCTAGATATCCTTCATGACCAACCTGTCCCTAAAAAAATAAAATATTCAAATAGGTTTATTTCAAACGAATAATAAGATATAACTTATTTAGGGGCTCCCCGGCCCTGGAGTCGAATTTTGCAAAAAACCAACAAAAATTTCAGAAATTGATTTATTTTATAATGGTATATACATGTATTTACATTAAAGAGTGTATGTTCTGGATAGCTCAGTATGTTAAACCGCTAGCTATGTAACACGTGATGTTTTTATGTCCTGGTTTGATTCCATCTGTGGTAATACTTTTTCCTTTTTAAGAATTAACGACATTTATAAACATCGTTCTACTATCACCTCGCGCAACTTGTTGCAAAGGGGATATAGCATTGCTGCTGTGCGTATGTATGTATGTATGTGTGTGTGTGTTTGTGTGTGTCTGCCTGTTTGTCTGTCTGTCTGTCTGTCTGTCGGTGTGTCCATTTCAGCCTTTTTAGTAAGATTCAAAGAAAACCCTGCATGCATGTTTATCAAACTTCGTACACTTCATAAGCATGGTTAAAGGACAACCACTATTCATTTTCAATGAATTCTGTTCTATATCTTTAAAAATATCGTAAAAAATTAAAACACTTCGTGAAAGTTAACATTTCAAATCAACAACTTTATATTTTGTTGGATGTAGACCCTGTATATGTAAGAAGCAAACGTTTTTGAGAAATGGGGAGTTGTAAGGATGTCCAAAATGAAAAATTGAAGCAAGCAGGAGATTAAGTTCACCCTTTTTTAATCAAAACAAGCAACCGTCTAAGCAAAATTTCGGGCTTTTTTAACGAATTACTTAGAGAAGAACAGGTTTATAATTCAAAAGAGACTTTGACGAATATCGTCAACTTGATTAACCAGGAACTTATTTTATTTAAATCGCTGTAGATACGTTATTCTTTTTAAAATATTGAGGTTAAAATTACGACATGTTATGTTCCCATAGAGAAGAATATACATCGCCAGATCTTAGCTTCTTTTCATTTTCAATATACAAAACTTAATTTGCCTACAATGATAGTCTAGATGCGTAATGAATGTCACTGGATATAGAGAATTTATGAAATACATTATATGTAATAATTAAAGTTTAACACGTTTGTGGTGTATTTTAGCTAGTAATGGGAGGAATTGTAGAACCACGTAAATGCACCAATCCCCCATGGAAACACCTCAGAGCGTGCATGGGGATAGGAGTAAACGAAATATTTTAATTTAAATTGGTTTTTAAATAATTAAATATTGTCTCTTCAATTACATGTTTATTCCTTAATAATGCATTTCCCCGCACGATATTTTCATTTCGCGAGGGGATGCTCTGCTTTGCAGTGCCCTTGTTTTTTTTAAATGTAGTATTGGGCATTCTGTATATTTTACTTCGATCTTCTTTCATGAAAATTTTCTCTTTGAATTAAATTTGGAAAAATGCAGGAGGAAAGTTCATAGATTAAACAAAAATGAGGGGGGGGGGGGGCAGAAAGAGTCTTTCGCCCCCTTGCTATCCTGGCATTAGTTACGCCCCCTTATACAAAGGTGCAGATGGTAATACAGAAAAGACCTCATTTGAATGTACAATGAATGATGATAGTGTTCGAACTCCCCTTTAAAATCCTTCTACATCTACAAACATCACTCTTCCTTTTCTTTCTGTTGGAAAAACTAAGGCAAGGTGCTCTATTTGCCAAAAAGAGTCAAAGTGTTTGCTACCTTCGAAAGCGCGTCCCGCGAGACTTTCGATAATTGCTAATATGTCCTTTCATATAAAGAAAATGTATCGCATTAAAGAAAGTAAACTAAAGTAAAAAAAAAAAAGCATCTCTAAATAACACTGCTCGGACAACGACTATGAAGCTTTTTTTCAATCACTATAAATTATGAGACTAGAAGAGTTTACTGTGCGTGGCCTAAAATCAAGAAGTGAACAGAAATCGATAGCTTTTTGTAAAGACGGAAACCAATATTGGACCTATAGGTTACATCTTTTGTAATAAACAAGTGTTCCTTTAGAAATAAACATTAAAAAAGCATTTTAATATACATTTATATAAATAAGACTGGTGATGCAATGTATGCATAGCTCGTACGAGATACAAGTATACAAGGGCGTTTTATTCCAGTTCGAAACTCCAATCTAGATAGAGGATAACTCAAGTATTTTCTCCCATCCTTCTATTTTGTTCCGCCATAATTTGTTCGTACGTTGGATAAACAAGGGGGGAATGATATATAATAAAATATTATATAATGATATATATAAATGATATATAATTTTACTTGACCAGAGATCAAGTGTTTGATAGTGTGTCTACGATCCTTGTGGTTGATTCATGGTACAGGCATCCTGCTTGTTACTCGCATCTACAACATGTACTCTAGTCATGTAATCAATACCAATAAAAGGTGCTTAATGAAGAGGTGTGTTAAAATCGTAAGTATTTGTAATTTGTGTTAGATATGTTGATAAACCCTTAATGTATTCATATTTAAAGGTTATTTGAAAATTATTTTAATATAGCTAAGACCGTTCATCATTTTGTCAATAGCTTATCGTCTTGTGTGTTTGAAATGAAGAACAACCCTGTACACACATTGTGTTAATATGAAACTTTTAAGGAAAACCAACAGTAAGGGACCTGTAGTGTTGAAAGGAAGTCGAATTATCCAATCTCTCTCTCTCTCTCTCTCTCTCTCTCTCTCTCTCTCAAACTGACTTGCTATTTTGGTAACAACGTTAGATTTAGTGAAGCTATGTTTCAAGTAAATTACTGTTACGATTTTCTTTAGAAGATACCCGATGGCATTCTAGAACACCAATTCGGGACGTTGCCTCTCGTTTCAAAATGATATTGGCTATCTTAAGCAAAACAATGGAAAAGCATTCTGTAACTATGATTATTTGTTATTTTCCCTTTGCACGAAAAGTCTGCGTTATGTTTCAATCAAATTCCATTTGGTAGTTTCCTTTGTAAGTATTCAGTGCAGTAACCTTACTGTCTTTTTCTACATTACCAACGAAGGACGTGATTTTTTTTCCCAATGTGTTGCTGATGCATGGTACATTATACAAATAACAAAGTATGTTCTTTTGTTTGATGAAAAAGTACAAGCTTTGCATATCTGATTAAGCACTGAAGTTGATTTTCCAACTGTTTTTTTTACTGTGATGCGCATTACACCATTGTTTTTCGACTTTAAATTTGAATGATTATTTG